>NW_027463973.1:0-106184 GCF_050947455.1 Rhinoderma darwinii
TCTTTATTATATCGCTGTATATTATAGAGAAGTCTTTATTATATCCCTGTATATTATAGAGAAGTCTTTATTATATCCCTGTATATTATAGAGGAGTCTTTATTATATCCCTGTATATTATAGAGGAGTCTTTATTATATCCCTGTATATTATAGAGGAGTCTTTATTATATCCCTGTATATTATAGAGGAGTCTTTATTATATCCCTGTATATTATAGAGAAGTCTTTATTATATCCCTGTATATTATAGAGAAGTCTTTATTATATCCCTGTATATTATAGAGGAGTCTTTATTATATCCCTGTATATTATAGAGAAGTCTTTATTATATCGCTGTATATTATAGAGGAGTCTTTATTATATCGCTGTATATTATAGAGAAGTCTTTATTATATCCCTGTATATTATAGAGAAGTCTTTATTATATCCCTGTATATTATAGAGAAGTCTTTATTATATCGCTGTATATTATAGAGAAGTCTTTATTATATCACTGTATATTATAGAGAAGTCTTTATTATATCCCTGTATATTATAGAGAAGTCTTTATTATATCCCTGTATATTATAGAGAAGTCTTTATTATATCGCTGTATATTATAGAGAAGTCTTTATTATATCGCTGTATATTATAGAGAAGTCTTTATTATATCCCTGTATATTATAGAGAAGTCTTTATTATATCCCTGTATATTATAGAGGAGTCTTTATTATATCGCTGTATATTATAGAGAAGTCTTTATTATATCCCTGTATATTATAGAGGAGTCTTTATTATATCCCTGTATATTATAGAGAAGCCTTTATTATATCCCTGTATATTATAGAGGAGTCTTTATTATATCCCTGTATATTATAGAGAAGTCTTTATTATATCCCTGTATATTATAGAGCAGTCTTTATTATATCCCTGTATATTATAGAGAAGCCTTTATTATATCGCTGTATATTATAGAGAAGTCTTTATTATATCCCTGTATATTATAGAGGAGTCTTTATTATATCGCTGTATATTATAGAGAAGTCTTTATTATATCCCTGTATATTATAGAGGAGTCTTTATTATATCGCTGTATATTATAGAGAAGTCTTTATTATATCCCTGTATATTATAGAGGAGTCTTTATTATATCCCTGTATATTATAGAGAAGTCTTTATTATATCCCTGTATATTATAGAGCAGTCTTTATTATATCCCTGTATATTATAGAGAAGTCTTTATTATATCACTGTATATTATAGAGAAGTCTTTATTATATCCCTGTATATTATAGAGGAGTCTTTATTATATCCCTGTATATTATAGAGAAGTCTTTATTATATCCCTGTATACTATAGAGGAGTCTTTATTATATCCCTGTATATTATAGAGGAGTCTTTATTATATCGCTGTATATTATAGAGAAGTCTTTATTATATCCCTGTATACTATAGAGGAGTCTTTATTATATCCCTGTATATTATAGAGGAGTCTTTATTATATCGCTGTATATTATAGAGAAGTCTTTATTATATCGCTGTATATTATAGAGGAGTCTTTATTATATCCCTGTATATTATAGAGAAGTCTTTATTATATCCCTGTATATTATAGAGGAGTCTTTATTATATCGCTGTATATTATAGAGAAGTCTTTATTATATCCCTGTATATTATAGAGGAGTCTTTATTATATCGCTGTATATTATAGAGAAGTCTTTATTATATCGCTGTATATTATAGAGGAGTCTTTATTATATCGCTGTATATTATAGAGGAGTCTTTATTATATCCCTGTATATTATAGAGGAGTCTTTATTATATCGCTGTATATTATAGAGGAGTCTTTATTATATCGCTGTATATTATAGAGGAGTCTTTATTATATCCCTGTATATTATAGAGAAGTCTTTATTATATCGCTGTATATTATAGAGAAGTCTTTATTATATCGCTGTATATTATAGAGGAGTCTTTATTATATCCCTGTATATTATAGAGAAGTCTTTATTATATCCCTGTATATTATAGAGAAGTCTTTATATATCCCTGTATATTATAGAGAGGTCTTTATTATATCCCTGTATATTATAGAGAAGTCTTTATTATATCACTGTATATTATAGAGAAGTCTTTATTATATCCCTGTATATTATAGAGAAGTCTTTATTATATCCCTGTATATTATAGAGGAGTCTTTATTATATCGCTGTATATTATAGAGAAGTCTTTATTATATCGCTGTATATTATAGAGGAGTCTTTATTATATCGCTGTATATTATAGAGAAGTCTTTATTATATCCCTGTATATTATAGAGGAGTCTTTATTATATCACTGTATATTATAGAGAAGTCTTTATTATATCGCTGTATATTATAGAGAAGTCTTTATTATATCCCTGTATATTATAGAGAAGTCGTTATTATATCACTGTATATTATAGAGAAGTCTTTATTATATCCCTGTATATTATAGAGGAGTCTTTATTATATCCCTGTATATTATAGAGAAGTCTTTATTATATCCCTGTATATTATAGAGGAGTCTTTATTATATCGCTGTATATTATAGAGGAGTCTTTATTATATCCCTGTATATTATAGAGGAGTCTTTATTATATCACTGTATATTATAGAGAAGTCTTTATTATATCCCTGTATATTATAGAGAAGTCTTTATTATATCCCTGTATATTATAGAGGAGTCTTTATTATATCACTGTATATTATAGAGAAGTCTTTATTATATCCCTGTATATTATAGAGGAGTCTTTATTATATCGCTGTATATTATAGAGGAGTCTTTATTATATCCCTGTATATTATAGAGGAGTCTTTATTATATCCCTGTATATTATAGAGGAGTCTTTATTATATCACTGTATATTATAGAGGAGTCTTTATTATATCCCTGTATATTATAGAGCAGTCTTTATTATATCCCTGTATATTATAGAGAAGTCTTTATTATATCCCTGTATATTATAGAGAAGTCTTTATTATATCGCTGTATATTATAGAGAAGTCTTTATTATATCCCTGTATACTATAGAGGAGTCTTTATTATATCCCTGTATATTATAGAGGAGTCTTTATTATATCCCTGTATATTATAGAGAAGTCTTTATTATATCCCTGTATATTATAGAGGAGTCTTTATTATATCCCTGTATATTATAGAGAAGTCTTTATTATATCCCTGTATATTATAGAGGAGTCTTTATTATATCCCTGTATATTATAGAGAAGTCTTTATTATATCCCTGTATATTATAGAGAAGTCTTTATTATATCCCTGTATATTATAGAGAAGTCTTTATTATATCCCTGTATATTATAGAGCAGTCTTTATTATATCGCTGTATATTATAGAGAAGTCTTTATTATATCCCTGTATATTATAGAGAAGTCTTTATTATATCGCTGTATATTATAGAGCAGTCTTTATTATATCGCTGTATATTATAGAGAAGTCTTTATTATATCGCTGTATATTATAGAGCAGTCTTTATTATATCACTGTATATTATAGAGCAGTCTTTATTATATCCCTGTATATTATAGAGAAGTCTTTATTATATCACTGTATATTATAGAGAAGTCTTTATTATATCCCTGTATATTATAGAGAAGCCTTTATTATATCACTGTATATTATAGAGGAGTCTTTATTATATCACTGTATATTATAGAGAAGTCTTTATTATATCGCTGTATATTATAGAGAAGTCTTTATTATATCCCTGTATATTATAGAGGAGTCTTTATTATATCACTGTATATTATAGAGGAGTCTTTATTATATCCCTGTATATTATAGAGAAGTCTTTATTATATCCCTGTATATTATAGAGAAGTCTTTATTATATCCCTGTATATTATAGAGAAGTCTTTATTATATCCCTGTATATTATAGAGAAGTCTTTATTATATCACTGTATATTATAGAGCAGTCTTTATTATATCCCTGTATATTATAGAGAAGTCTTTATTATATCGCTGTATATTATAGAGAAGTCTTTATTATATCACTGTATATTATAGAGAAGTCTTTATTATATCCCTGTATATTATAGAGGAGTCTTTATTATATCCCTGTATATTATAGAGAAGTCTTTATTATATCCCTGTATATTATAGAGGAGTCTTTATTATATCACTGTATATTATAGAGAAGTCTTTATTATATCCCTGTATATTATAGAGGAGTCTTTATTATATCCCTGTATATTATAGAGCAGTCTTTATTATATCCCTGTATATTATAGAGAAGTCTTTATTATATCGCTGTATATTATAGAGAAGTCTTTATTATATCCCTGTATATTATAGAGGAGTCTTTATTATATCCCTGTATATTATAGAGGAGTCTTTATTATATCCCTGTATATTATAGAGAAGTCTTTATTATATCCCTGTATATTATAGAGGAGTCTTTATTATATCCCTGTATATTATAGAGGAGTCTTTATTATATCCCTGTATATTATAGAGAAGTCTTTATTATATCCCTGTATATTATAGAGGAGTCTTTATTATATCGCTGTATATTATAGAGAAGTCTTTATTATATCGCTGTATATTATAGAGGAGTCTTTATTATATCGCTGTATATTATAGAGAAGTCTTTATTATATCCCTGTATATTATAGAGGAGTCTTTATTATATCCCTGTATATTATAGAGGAGTCTTTATTATATCGCTGTATATTATAGAGAAGTCTTTATTATATCCCTGTATATTATAGAGGAGTCTTTATTATATCCCTGTATATTATAGAGAAGTCTTTATTATATCCCTGTATATTATAGAGAAGTCTTTATTATATCGCTGTATATTATAGAGCAGTCTTTATTATATCGCTGTATATTATAGAGAAGTCTTTATTATATCGCTGTATATTATAGAGAAGTCTTTATTATATCCCTGTATATTATAGAGAAGTCTTTATTATATCCCTGTATATTATAGAGAAGTCTTTATTATATCCCTGTATATTATAGAGAAGTCTTTATTATATCCCTGTATATTATAGAGGAGTCTTTATTATATCCCTGTATATTATAGAGAAGTCTTTATTATATCCCTGTATATTATAGAGGAGTCTTTATTATATCCCTGTATATTATAGAGAAGTCTTTATTATATCACTGTATATTATAGAGTCTTTATTATATCCCTGTATATTATAGAGAAGTCTTTATTATATCCCTGTATATTATAGAGAAGTCTTTATTATATCCCTGTATATTATAGAGAAGTCTTTATTATATCACTGTATATTATAGAGGAGTCTTTATTATATCGCTGTATATTATAGAGAAGTCTTTATTATATCCCTGTATATTATAGAGAAGTCTTTATTATATCCCTGTATATTATAGAGAAGTCTTTATTATATCGCTGTATATTATAGAGAAGTCTTTATTATATCGCTGTATATTATAGAGAAGTCTTTATTATATCCCTGTATATTATAGAGAAGTCTTTATTATATCCCTGTATATTATAGAGGAGCCTTTATTATATCCCTGTATATTATAGAGAAGTCTTTATTATATCGCTGTATATTATAGAGAAGTCTTTATTATATCCCTGTATATTATAGAGAAGTCTTTATTATATCCCTGTATATTATAGAGAAGTCTTTATTATATCGCTGTATATTATAGAGAAGTCTTTATTATATCGCTGTATATTATAGAGAAGTCTTTATTATATCCCTGTATATTATAGAGAAGTCTTTATTATATCCCTGTATATTATAGAGGAGCCTTTATTATATCCCTGTATATTATAGAGAAGTCTTTATTATATCGCTGTATATTATAGAGAAGTCTTTATTATATCCCTGTATATTATAGAGAAGTCTTTATTATATCGCTGTATATTATAGAGGAGTCTTTATTATATCCCTGTATATTATAGAGAAGTCTTTATTATATCGCTGTATATTATAGAGAGGTCTTTATTATATCCCTGTATATTATAGAGAAGTCTTTATTATATCCCTGTATATTATAGAGAAGTCTTTATTATATCCCTGTATATTATAGAGAAGTCTTTATTATATCGCTGTATATTATAGAGAAGTCTTTATTATATCCCTGTATATTATAGAGAAGTCTTTATTATATCGCTGTATATTATAGAGAAGTCTTTATTATATCGCTGTATATTATAGAGAAGTCTTTATTATATCGCTGTATATTATAGAGAAGTCTTTATTATATCACTGTATATTATAGAGAAGTCTTTATTATATCCCTGTATATTATAGAGGAGTCTTTATTATATCGCTGTATATTATAGAGGAGTCTTTATTATATCCCTGTATATTATAGAGGAGTCTTTATTATATCCCTGTATATTATAGAGGAGTCTTTATTATATCCCTGTATATTATAGAGGAGTCTTTATTATATCGCTGTATATTATAGAGAAGCCTTTATTATATCGCTGTATATTATAGAGAAGTCTTTATTATATCCCTGTATATTATAGAGGAGTCTTTATTATATCCCTGTATATTATAGAGAAGTCTTATTATATCCCTGTATATTATAGAGGAGTCTTTATTATATCCCTGTATATTATAGAGAAGTCTTTATTATATCCCTGTATATTATAGAGAAGTCTTTATTATATCCCTGTATATTATAGAGAAGTCTTTATTATATCCCTGTATATTATAGAGGAGTCTTTATTATATCGCTGTATATTATAGAGAAGTCTTTATTATATCCCTGTATATTATAGAGGAGTCTTTATTATATCGCTGTATATTATAGAGAAGTCTTTATTATATCCCTGTATATTATAGAGGAGTCTTTATTATATCCCTGTATATTATAGAGGAGTCTTTATTATATCCCTGTATATTATAGAGGAGTCTTTATTATATCGCTGTATATTATAGAGAAGCCTTTATTATATCGCTGTATATTATAGAGAAGTCTTTATTATATCCCTGTATATTATAGAGGAGTCTTTATTATATCCCTGTATATTATAGAGAAGTCTTTATTATATCCCTGTATATTATAGAGGAGTCTTTATTATATCCCTGTATATTATAGAGGAGTCTTTATTATATCCCTGTATATTATAGAGAGGTCTTTATTATATCCCTGTATATTATAGAGAGGTCTTTATTATATCCCTGTATATTATAGAGAAGTCTTTATTATATCCCTGTATATTATAGAGGAGTCTTTATTATATCGCTGTATATTATAGAGAAGTCTTTATTATATCCCTGTATATTATAGAGAAGTCTTTATTATATCCCTGTATATTATAGAGAAGTCTTTATTATATCCCTGTATATTATAGAGGAGTCTTTATTATATCGCTGTATATTATAGAGAAGTCTTTATTATATCGCTGTATATTATAGAGAAGTCTTTATTATATCCCTGTATATTATAGAGAAGTCTTTATTATATCCCTGTATATTATAGAGAAGTCTTTATTATATCCCTGTATATTATAGAGGAGTCTTTATTATATCGCTGTATATTATAGAGAAGTCTTTATTATATCCCTGTATATTATAGAGGAGTCTTTATTATATCCCTGTATATTATAGAGGAGTCTTTATTATATCGCTGTATATTATAGAGAAGCCTTTATTATATCGCTGTATATTATAGAGAAGTCTTTATTATATCCCTGTATATTATAGAGGAGTCTTTATTATATCCCTGTATATTATAGAGAAGTCTTTATTATATCCCTGTATATTATAGAGGAGTCTTTATTATATCGCTGTATATTATAGAGAAGTCTTTATTATATCCCTGTATATTATAGAGAGGTCTTTATTATATCCCTGTATATTATAGAGAGGTCTTTATTATATCCCTGTATATTATAGAGAAGTCTTTATTATATCCCTGTATATTATAGAGAAGTCTTTATTATATCCCTGTATATTATAGAGAAGTCTTTATTATATCGCTGTATATTATAGAGGAGTCTTTATTATATCCCTGTATATTATAGAGGAGTCTTTATTATATCCCTGTATATTATAGAGAAGTCTTTATTATATCCCTGTATATTATAGAGGAGTCTTTATTATATCCCTGTATATTATAGAGAAGCCTTTATTATATCACTGTATATTATAGAGGAGTCTTTATTATATCCCTGTATATTATAGAGTCTTTATTATATCCCTGTATATTATAGAGAAGCCTTTATTATATCCCTGTATATTATAGAGGAGTCTTTATTATATCCCTGTATATTATAGAGGAGTCTTTATTATATCGCTGTATATTATAGAGCAGTCTTTATTATATCGCTGTATATTATAGAGGAGTCTTTATTATATCGCTGTATATTATAGAGGAGTCTTTATTATATCCCTGTATATTATAGAGAAGTCTTTATTATATCACTGTATATTATAGAGGAGTCTTTATTATATCGCTGTATATTATAGAGAAGTCTTTATTATATCCCTGTATATTATAGAGAAGTCTTTATTATATCGCTGTATATTATAGAGAAGTCTTTATTATATCCCTGTATATTATAGAGGAGTCTTTATTATATCACTGTATATTATAGAGAAGTCTTTATTATATCCCTGTATATTATAGAGGAGTCTTTATTATATCCCTGTATATTATAGAGAAGTCTTTATTATATCCCTGTATATTATAGAGAGGTCTTTATTATATCCCTGTATATTATAGAGAAGTCTTTATTATATCGCTGTATATTATAGAGGAGTCTTTATTATATCCCTGTATATTATAGAGGAGTCTTTATTATATCCCTGTATATTATAGAGGAGTCTTTATTATATCCCTGTATATTATAGAGAAGTCTTTATTATATCCCTGTATATTATAGAGAAGTCTTTATTATATCGCTGTATATTATAGAGAAGTCTTTATTATATCCCTGTATATTATAGAGGAGTCTTTATTATATCCCTGTATATTATAGAGAAGTCTTTATTATATCCCTGTATATTATAGAGGAGTCTTTATTATATCCCTGTATATTATAGAGGAGTCTTTATTATATCCCTGTATATTATAGAGAAGTCTTTATTATATCCCTGTATATTATAGAGAAGTCTTTATTATATCCCTGTATATTATAGAGAAGTCTTTATTATATCCCTGTATATTATAGAGGAGTCTTTATTATATCGCTGTATATTATAGAGAAGTCTTTATTATATCCCTGTATATTATAGAGGAGTCTTTATTATATCGCTGTATATTATAGAGAAGTCTTTATTATATCCCTGTATATTATAGAGGAGTCTTTATTATATCCCTGTATATTATAGAGGAGTCTTTATTATATCCCTGTATATTATAGAGGAGTCTTTATTATATCCCTGTATATTATAGAGAAGTCTTTATTATATCACTGTATATTATAGAGAAGTCTTTATTATATCCCTGTATATTATAGAGGAGTCTTTATTATATCGCTGTATATTATAGAGAAGTCTTTATTATATCCCTGTATATTATAGAGAGGTCTTTATTATATCCCTGTATATTATAGAGAGGTCTTTATTATATCCCTGTATATTATAGAGAAGTCTTTATTATATCCCTGTATATTATAGAGAAGTCTTTATTATATCCCTGTATATTATAGAGAAGTCTTTATTATATCGCTGTATATTATAGAGAAGTGTATATTATAGAGAAGTCTTTATTATATCGCTGTATATTATAGAGAAGTCTTTATTATATCGCTGTATATTATAGAGAAGTCTTTATTATATCCCTGTATATTATAGAGAAGTCTTTATTATATCGCTGTATATTATAGAGAAGTCTTTATTATATCGCTGTATATTATAGAGGAGTCTTTATTATATCCCTGTATATTATAGAGAAGTCTTTATTATATCCCTGTATATTATAGAGGAGTCTTTATTATATCCCTGTATATTATAGAGGAGTCTTTATTATATCCCTGTATATTATAGAGAAGTCTTTATTATATCCCTGTATATTATAGAGGAGTCTTTATTATATCCCTGTATATTATAGAGAAGTCTTTATTATATCCCTGTATATTATAGAGAAGTCTTTATTATATCGCTGTATATTATAGAGGAGTCTTTATTATATCCCTGTATATTATAGAGGAGTCTTTATTATATCCCTGTATATTATAGAGAAGTCTTTATTATATCGCTGTATATTATAGAGAAGTCTTTATTATATCGCTGTATATTATAGAGGAGTCTTTATTATATCCCTGTATATTATAGAGAAGTCTTTATTATATCCCTGTATATTATAGAGGAGTCTTTATTATATCCCTGTATATTATAGAGGAGTCTTTATTATATCCCTGTATATTATAGAGAAGTCTTTATTATATCCCTGTATATTATAGAGGAGTCTTTATTATATCCCTGTATATTATAGAGAAGTCTTTATTATATCCCTGTATATTATAGAGAAGTCTTTATTATATCGCTGTATATTATAGAGGAGTCTTTATTATATCCCTGTATATTATAGAGGAGTCTTTATTATATCCCTGTATATTATAGAGAAGTCTTTATTATATCGCTGTATATTATAGAGAAGTCTTTATTATATCCCTGTATATTATAGAGAGGTCTTTATTATATCCCTGTATATTATAGAGAGGTCTTTATTATATCCCTGTATATTATAGAGAAGTCTTTATTATATCCCTGTATATTATAGAGGAGTCTTTATTATATCCCTGTATATTATAGAGAAGTCTTTATTATATCGCTGTATATTATAGAGAAGTCTTTATTATATCGCTGTATATTATAGAGGAGTCTTTATTATATCGCTGTATATTATAGAGGAGTCTTTATTATATCGCTGTATATTATAGAGAAGTCTTTATTATATCGCTGTATATTATAGAGAAGTCTTTATTATATCCCTGTATATTATAGAGGAGTCTTTATTATATCCCTGTATATTATAGAGGAGTCTTTATTATATCCCTGTATATTATAGAGCAGTCTTTATTATATCCCTGTATATTATAGAGAAGTCTTTATTATATCGCTGTATATTATAGAGTCTTTATTATATCCCTGTATATTATAGAGAAGTCTTTATTATATCCCTGTATATTATAGAGGAGTCTTTATTATATCCCTGTATATTATAGAGCAGTCTTTATTATATCCCTGTATATTATAGAGAAGTCTTTATTATATCCCTGTATATTATAGAGAAGTCTTTATTATATCGCTGTATATTATAGAGAAGTCTTTATTATATCGCTGTATATTATAGAGAAGTCTTTATTATATCCCTGTATATTATAGAGCAGTCTTTATTATATCGCTGTATATTATAGAGAAGTCTTTATTATATCCCTGTATATTATAGAGAAGTCTTTATTATATCCCTGTATATTATAGAGAAGTCTTTATTATATCCCTGTATATTATAGAGGAGTCTTTATTATATCCCTGTATATTATAGAGCAGTCTTTATTATATCCCTGTATATTATAGAGAAGTCTTTATTATATCCCTGTATATTATAGAGAAGTCTTTATTATATCCCTGTATATTATAGAGGAGTCTTTATTATATCCCTGTATATTATAGAGCAGTCTTTATTATATCCCTGTATATTATAGAGAAGTCTTTATTATATCCCTGTATATTATAGAGAAGTCTTTATTATATCGCTGTATATTATAGAGAAGTCTTTATTATATCGCTGTATATTATAGAGAAGTCTTTATTATATCCCTGTATATTATAGAGAAGTCTTTATTATATCCCTGTATATTATAGAGAAGTCTTTATTATATCCCTGTATATTATAGAGAAGTCTTTATTATATCGCTGTATATTATAGAGAAGTCTTTATTATATCCCTGTATATTATAGAGAAGTCTTTATTATATCGCTGTATATTATAGAGAAGTCTTTATTATATCCCTGTATATTATAGAGAAGTCTTTATTATATCCCTGTATATTATAGAGGAGTCTTTATTATATCGCTGTATATTATAGAGAAGTCATTATTATATCCCTGTATATTATAGAGAAGTCTTTATTATATCCCTGTATATTATAGAGGAGTCTTTATTATATCCCTGTATATTATAGAGAAGTCTTTATTATATCCCTGTATATTATAGAGGAGTCTTTATTATATCCCTGTATATTATAGAGAAGTCTTTATTATATCGCTGTATATTATAGAGGAGTCTTTATTATATCCCTGTATATTATAGAGAAGTCTTTATTATATCGCTGTATATTATAGAGGAGTCTTTATTATATCCCTGTATATTATAGAGAAGTCTTTATTATATCGCTGTATATTATAGAGAAGTCTTTATTATATCCCTGTATATTATAGAGAAGTCTTTATTATATCCCTGTATATTATAGAGAAGTCTTTATTATATCCCTGTATATTATAGAGGAGCCTTTATTATATCGCTGTATATTATAGAGAAGTCTTTATTATATCACTGTATATTATAGAGGAGTCTTTATTATATCCCTGTATATTATAGAGCAGTCTTTATTATATCCCTGTATATTATAGAGAAGTCTTTATTATATCCCTGTATATTATAGAGAAGTCTTTATTATATCCCTGTATATTATAGAGAAGTCTTTATTATATCGCTGTATATTATAGAGGAGTCTTTATTATATCCCTGTATATTATAGAGAAGTCTTTATTATATCCCTGTATATTATAGAGAAGTCTTTATTATATCCCTGTATATTATAGAGAAGTCTTTATTATATCCCTGTATATTATAGAGAAGCCTTTATTATATCCCTGTATATTATAGAGGAGTCTTTATTATATCCCTGTATATTATAGAGGAGTCTTTATTATATCACTGTATATTATAGAGGAGTCTTTATTATATCGCTGTATATTATAGAGGAGTCTTTATTATATCCCTGTATATTATAGAGGAGTCTTTATTATATCCCTGTATATTATAGAGAAGTCTTTATTATATCACTGTATATTATAGAGGAGTCTTTATTATATCGCTGTATATTATAGAGAAGTCTTTATTATATCCCTGTATATTATAGAGAAGTCTTTATTATATCCCTGTATATTATAGAGGAGTCTTTATTATATCCCTGTATATTATAGAGGAGTCTTTATTATATCCCTGTATATTATAGAGGAGTCTTTATTATATCCCTGTATATTATAGAGGAGTCTTTATTATATCCCTGTATATTATAGAGAAGTCTTTATTATATCCCTGTATATTATAGAGAAGTCTTTATTATATCCCTGTATATTATAGAGGAGTCTTTATTATATCCCTGTATATTATAGAGAAGTCTTTATTATATCGCTGTATATTATAGAGGAGTCTTTATTATATCGCTGTATATTATAGAGAAGTCTTTATTATATCCCTGTATATTATAGAGAAGTCTTTATTATATCCCTGTATATTATAGAGAAGTCTTTATTATATCGCTGTATATTATAGAGAAGTCTTTATTATATCACTGTATATTATAGAGAAGTCTTTATTATATCCCTGTATATTATAGAGAAGTCTTTATTATATCCCTGTATATTATAGAGAAGTCTTTATTATATCGCTGTATATTATAGAGAAGTCTTTATTATATCGCTGTATATTATAGAGAAGTCTTTATTATATCCCTGTATATTATAGAGAAGTCTTTATTATATCCCTGTATATTATAGAGGAGTCTTTATTATATCGCTGTATATTATAGAGAAGTCTTTATTATATCCCTGTATATTATAGAGGAGTCTTTATTATATCCCTGTATATTATAGAGAAGCCTTTATTATATCCCTGTATATTATAGAGGAGTCTTTATTATATCCCTGTATATTATAGAGAAGTCTTTATTATATCCCTGTATATTATAGAGCAGTCTTTATTATATCCCTGTATATTATAGAGAAGCCTTTATTATATCGCTGTATATTATAGAGAAGTCTTTATTATATCCCTGTATATTATAGAGGAGTCTTTATTATATCGCTGTATATTATAGAGAAGTCTTTATTATATCCCTGTATATTATAGAGGAGTCTTTATTATATCGCTGTATATTATAGAGAAGTCTTTATTATATCCCTGTATATTATAGAGGAGTCTTTATTATATCCCTGTATATTATAGAGAAGTCTTTATTATATCCCTGTATATTATAGAGCAGTCTTTATTATATCCCTGTATATTATAGAGAAGTCTTTATTATATCACTGTATATTATAGAGAAGTCTTTATTATATCCCTGTATATTATAGAGGAGTCTTTATTATATCCCTGTATATTATAGAGAAGTCTTTATTATATCCCTGTATACTATAGAGGAGTCTTTATTATATCCCTGTATATTATAGAGGAGTCTTTATTATATCGCTGTATATTATAGAGAAGTCTTTATTATATCCCTGTATACTATAGAGGAGTCTTTATTATATCCCTGTATATTATAGAGGAGTCTTTATTATATCGCTGTATATTATAGAGAAGTCTTTATTATATCGCTGTATATTATAGAGGAGTCTTTATTATATCCCTGTATATTATAGAGAAGTCTTTATTATATCCCTGTATATTATAGAGGAGTCTTTATTATATCGCTGTATATTATAGAGAAGTCTTTATTATATCCCTGTATATTATAGAGGAGTCTTTATTATATCGCTGTATATTATAGAGAAGTCTTTATTATATCGCTGTATATTATAGAGGAGTCTTTATTATATCGCTGTATATTATAGAGGAGTCTTTATTATATCCCTGTATATTATAGAGGAGTCTTTATTATATCGCTGTATATTATAGAGGAGTCTTTATTATATCGCTGTATATTATAGAGGAGTCTTTATTATATCCCTGTATATTATAGAGAAGTCTTTATTATATCGCTGTATATTATAGAGAAGTCTTTATTATATCGCTGTATATTATAGAGGAGTCTTTATTATATCCCTGTATATTATAGAGAAGTCTTTATTATATCCCTGTATATTATAGAGAAGTCTTTATTATATCCCTGTATATTATAGAGAGGTCTTTATTATATCCCTGTATATTATAGAGAAGTCTTTATTATATCACTGTATATTATAGAGAAGTCTTTATTATATCCCTGTATATTATAGAGAAGTCTTTATTATATCCCTGTATATTATAGAGGAGTCTTTATTATATCGCTGTATATTATAGAGAAGTCTTTATTATATCGCTGTATATTATAGAGGAGTCTTTATTATATCGCTGTATATTATAGAGAAGTCTTTATTATATCCCTGTATATTATAGAGGAGTCTTTATTATATCACTGTATATTATAGAGAAGTCTTTATTATATCGCTGTATATTATAGAGAAGTCTTTATTATATCCCTGTATATTATAGAGAAGTCGTTATTATATCACTGTATATTATAGAGAAGTCTTTATTATATCCCTGTATATTATAGAGGAGTCTTTATTATATCCCTGTATATTATAGAGAAGTCTTTATTATATCCCTGTATATTATAGAGGAGTCTTTATTATATCGCTGTATATTATAGAGGAGTCTTTATTATATCCCTGTATATTATAGAGGAGTCTTTATTATATCACTGTATATTATAGAGAAGTCTTTATTATATCCCTGTATATTATAGAGAAGTCTTTATTATATCCCTGTATATTATAGAGGAGTCTTTATTATATCACTGTATATTATAGAGAAGTCTTTATTATATCCCTGTATATTATAGAGGAGTCTTTATTATATCGCTGTATATTATAGAGGAGTCTTTATTATATCCCTGTATATTATAGAGGAGTCTTTATTATATCCCTGTATATTATAGAGGAGTCTTTATTATATCACTGTATATTATAGAGGAGTCTTTATTATATCCCTGTATATTATAGAGCAGTCTTTATTATATCCCTGTATATTATAGAGAAGTCTTTATTATATCCCTGTATATTATAGAGAAGTCTTTATTATATCGCTGTATATTATAGAGAAGTCTTTATTATATCCCTGTATACTATAGAGGAGTCTTTATTATATCCCTGTATATTATAGAGGAGTCTTTATTATATCCCTGTATATTATAGAGAAGTCTTTATTATATCCCTGTATATTATAGAGGAGTCTTTATTATATCCCTGTATATTATAGAGAAGTCTTTATTATATCCCTGTATATTATAGAGGAGTCTTTATTATATCCCTGTATATTATAGAGAAGTCTTTATTATATCCCTGTATATTATAGAGAAGTCTTTATTATATCCCTGTATATTATAGAGAAGTCTTTATTATATCCCTGTATATTATAGAGCAGTCTTTATTATATCGCTGTATATTATAGAGAAGTCTTTATTATATCCCTGTATATTATAGAGAAGTCTTTATTATATCGCTGTATATTATAGAGCAGTCTTTATTATATCGCTGTATATTATAGAGAAGTCTTTATTATATCGCTGTATATTATAGAGCAGTCTTTATTATATCACTGTATATTATAGAGCAGTCTTTATTATATCCCTGTATATTATAGAGAAGTCTTTATTATATCACTGTATATTATAGAGAAGTCTTTATTATATCCCTGTATATTATAGAGAAGCCTTTATTATATCACTGTATATTATAGAGGAGTCTTTATTATATCACTGTATATTATAGAGAAGTCTTTATTATATCGCTGTATATTATAGAGAAGTCTTTATTATATCCCTGTATATTATAGAGGAGTCTTTATTATATCACTGTATATTATAGAGGAGTCTTTATTATATCCCTGTATATTATAGAGAAGTCTTTATTATATCCCTGTATATTATAGAGAAGTCTTTATTATATCCCTGTATATTATAGAGAAGTCTTTATTATATCCCTGTATATTATAGAGAAGTCTTTATTATATCACTGTATATTATAGAGCAGTCTTTATTATATCCCTGTATATTATAGAGAAGTCTTTATTATATCGCTGTATATTATAGAGAAGTCTTTATTATATCACTGTATATTATAGAGAAGTCTTTATTATATCCCTGTATATTATAGAGGAGTCTTTATTATATCCCTGTATATTATAGAGAAGTCTTTATTATATCCCTGTATATTATAGAGGAGTCTTTATTATATCACTGTATATTATAGAGAAGTCTTTATTATATCCCTGTATATTATAGAGGAGTCTTTATTATATCCCTGTATATTATAGAGCAGTCTTTATTATATCCCTGTATATTATAGAGAAGTCTTTATTATATCGCTGTATATTATAGAGAAGTCTTTATTATATCCCTGTATATTATAGAGGAGTCTTTATTATATCCCTGTATATTATAGAGGAGTCTTTATTATATCCCTGTATATTATAGAGAAGTCTTTATTATATCCCTGTATATTATAGAGGAGTCTTTATTATATCCCTGTATATTATAGAGGAGTCTTTATTATATCCCTGTATATTATAGAGAAGTCTTTATTATATCCCTGTATATTATAGAGGAGTCTTTATTATATCGCTGTATATTATAGAGAAGTCTTTATTATATCGCTGTATATTATAGAGGAGTCTTTATTATATCGCTGTATATTATAGAGAAGTCTTTATTATATCCCTGTATATTATAGAGGAGTCTTTATTATATCCCTGTATATTATAGAGGAGTCTTTATTATATCGCTGTATATTATAGAGAAGTCTTTATTATATCCCTGTATATTATAGAGGAGTCTTTATTATATCCCTGTATATTATAGAGAAGTCTTTATTATATCCCTGTATATTATAGAGAAGTCTTTATTATATCGCTGTATATTATAGAGCAGTCTTTATTATATCGCTGTATATTATAGAGAAGTCTTTATTATATCGCTGTATATTATAGAGAAGTCTTTATTATATCCCTGTATATTATAGAGAAGTCTTTATTATATCCCTGTATATTATAGAGAAGTCTTTATTATATCCCTGTATATTATAGAGAAGTCTTTATTATATCCCTGTATATTATAGAGGAGTCTTTATTATATCCCTGTATATTATAGAGAAGTCTTTATTATATCCCTGTATATTATAGAGGAGTCTTTATTATATCCCTGTATATTATAGAGAAGTCTTTATTATATCACTGTATATTATAGAGTCTTTATTATATCCCTGTATATTATAGAGAAGTCTTTATTATATCCCTGTATATTATAGAGAAGTCTTTATTATATCCCTGTATATTATAGAGAAGTCTTTATTATATCACTGTATATTATAGAGGAGTCTTTATTATATCGCTGTATATTATAGAGAAGTCTTTATTATATCCCTGTATATTATAGAGAAGTCTTTATTATATCCCTGTATATTATAGAGAAGTCTTTATTATATCGCTGTATATTATAGAGAAGTCTTTATTATATCGCTGTATATTATAGAGAAGTCTTTATTATATCCCTGTATATTATAGAGAAGTCTTTATTATATCCCTGTATATTATAGAGGAGCCTTTATTATATCCCTGTATATTATAGAGAAGTCTTTATTATATCGCTGTATATTATAGAGAAGTCTTTATTATATCCCTGTATATTATAGAGAAGTCTTTATTATATCCCTGTATATTATAGAGAAGTCTTTATTATATCGCTGTATATTATAGAGAAGTCTTTATTATATCGCTGTATATTATAGAGAAGTCTTTATTATATCCCTGTATATTATAGAGAAGTCTTTATTATATCCCTGTATATTATAGAGGAGCCTTTATTATATCCCTGTATATTATAGAGAAGTCTTTATTATATCGCTGTATATTATAGAGAAGTCTTTATTATATCCCTGTATATTATAGAGAAGTCTTTATTATATCGCTGTATATTATAGAGGAGTCTTTATTATATCCCTGTATATTATAGAGAAGTCTTTATTATATCGCTGTATATTATAGAGAGGTCTTTATTATATCCCTGTATATTATAGAGAAGTCTTTATTATATCCCTGTATATTATAGAGAAGTCTTTATTATATCCCTGTATATTATAGAGAAGTCTTTATTATATCGCTGTATATTATAGAGAAGTCTTTATTATATCCCTGTATATTATAGAGAAGTCTTTATTATATCGCTGTATATTATAGAGAAGTCTTTATTATATCGCTGTATATTATAGAGAAGTCTTTATTATATCGCTGTATATTATAGAGAAGTCTTTATTATATCACTGTATATTATAGAGAAGTCTTTATTATATCCCTGTATATTATAGAGGAGTCTTTATTATATCGCTGTATATTATAGAGGAGTCTTTATTATATCCCTGTATATTATAGAGAAGTCTTTATTATATCCCTGTATATTATAGAGAAGTCTTTATTATATCCCTGTATATTATAGAGGAGTCTTTATTATATCCCTGTATATTATAGAGAAGTCTTTATTATATCCCTGTATATTATAGAGGAGTCTTTATTATATCCCTGTATATTATAGAGAAGTCTTTATTATATCCCTGTATATTATAGAGAAGTCTTTATTATATCACTGTATATTATAGAGAAGTCTTTATTATATCCCTGTATATTATAGAGGAGTCTTTATTATATCCCTGTATATTATAGAGAAGTCTTTATTATATCCCTGTATATTATAGAGAAGTCTTTATTATATCACTGTATATTATAGAGGAGTCTTTATTATATCGCTGTATATTATAGAGAAGTCTTTATTATATCGCTGTATATTATAGAGAAGTCTTTATTATATCCCTGTATATTATAGAGCAGTCTTTATTATATCCCTGTATATTATAGAGAAGTCTTTATTATATCCCTGTATATTATAGAGAAGTCTTTATTATATCACTGTATATTATAGAGGAGTCTTTATTATATCGCTGTATATTATAGAGAAGTCTTTATTATATCGCTGTATATTATAGAGAAGTCTTTATTATATCCCTGTATATTATAGAGAAGTCTTTATTATATCCCTGTATATTATAGAGAAGTCTTTATTATATCGCTGTATATTATAGAGAAGTCTTTATTATATCGCTGTATATTATAGAGAAGTCTTTATTATATCCCTGTATATTATAGAGAAGTCTTTATTATATCCCTGTATATTATAGAGGAGCCTTTATTATATCCCTGTATATTATAGAGAAGTCTTTATTATATCGCTGTATATTATAGAGAAGTCTTTATTATATCCCTGTATATTATAGAGAAGTCTTTATTATATCGCTGTATATTATAGAGAGGTCTTTATTATATCCCTGTATATTATAGAGAAGTCTTTATTATATCCCTGTATATTATAGAGGAGCCTTTATTATATCCCTGTATATTATAGAGAAGTCTTTATTATATCGCTGTATATTATAGAGGAGTCTTTATTATATCCCTGTATATTATAGAGAAGTCTTTATTATATCGCTGTATATTATAGAGAGGTCTTTATTATATCCCTGTATATTATAGAGAAGTCTTTATTATATCCCTGTATATTATAGAGAAGTCTTTATTATATCCCTGTATATTATAGAGAAGTCTTTATTATATCCCTGTATATTATAGAGAAGTCTTTATTATATCGCTGTATATTATAGAGAAGTCTTTATTATATCGCTGTATATTATAGAGGAGTCTTTATTATATCACTGTATATTATAGAGAAGTCTTTATTATATCCCTGTATATTATAGAGAAGTCTTTATTATATCCCTGTATATTATAGAGAAGTCTTTATTATATCCCTGTATATTATAGAGAAGTCTTTATTATATCACTGTATATTATAGAGGAGTCTTTATTATATCCCTGTATATTATAGAGAAGTCTTTATTATATCACTGTATATTATAGAGAAGTCTTTATTATATCGCTGTATATTATAGAGAAGTCTTTATTATATCCCTGTATATTATAGAGGAGTCTTTATTATATCACTGTATATTATAGAGGAGTCTTTATTATATCACTGTATATTATAGAGAAGTCTTTATTATATCCCTGTATATTATAGAGGAGTCTTTATTATATCCCTGTATATTATAGAGAAGTCTTTATTATATCCCTGTATATTATAGAGGAGTCTTTATTATATCGCTGTATATTATAGAGGAGTCTTTATTATATCGCTGTATATTATAGAGAAGTCTTTATTATATCGCTGTATATTATAGAGAAGTCTTTATTATATCGCTGTATATTATAGAGAAGTCTTTATTATATCGCTGTATATTATAGAGAAGTCTTTATTATATCCCTGTATATTATAGAGGAGTCTTTATTATATCCCTGTATATTATAGAGAAGTCTTTATTATATCCCTGTATATTATAGAGAAGTCTTTATTATATCGCTGTATATTATAGAGAAGTCTTTATTATATCACTGTATATTATAGAGAAGTCTTTATTATATCGCTGTATATTATAGAGGAGTCTTTATTATATCCCTGTATATTATAGAGAAGTCTTTATTATATCCCTGTATATTATAGAGAAGTCTTTATTATATCCCTGTATATTATAGAGAAGTCTTTATTATATCCCTGTATATTATAGAGGAGTCTTTATTATATCCCTGTATATTATAGAGGAGTCTTTATTATATCCCTGTATATTATAGAGAAGTCTTTATTATATCCCTGTATATTATAGAGGAGTCTTTATTATATCCCTGTATATTATAGAGAAGTCTTTATTATATCCCTGTATATTATAGAGAAGTCTTTATTATATCGCTGTATATTATAGAGAAGTCTTTATTATATCCCTGTATATTATAGAGAAGTCTTTATTATATCCCTGTATATTATAGAGGAGTCTTTATTATATCACTGTATATTATAGAGGAGTCTTTATTATATCGCTGTATATTATAGAGGAGTCTTTATTATATCCCTGTATATTATAGAGGAGTCTTTATTATATCGCTGTATATTATAGAGAAGTCTTTATTATATCCCTGTATATTATAGAGAAGTCTTTATTATATCCCTGTATATTATAGAGAAGTCTTTATTATATCCCTGTATATTATAGAGAAGTCTTTATTATATCCCTGTATATTATAGAGGAGTCTTTATTATATCGCTGTATATTATAGAGGAGTCTTTATTATATCCCTGTATATTATAGAGGAGTCTTTATTATATCGCTGTATATTATAGAGAAGTCTTTATTATATCCCTGTATATTATAGAGAAGTCTTTATTATATCGCTGTATATTATAGAGAAGTCTTTATTATATCCCTGTATATTATAGAGAAGTCTTTATTATATCGCTGTATATTATAGAGAAGTCTTTATTATATCCCTGTATATTATAGAGGAGTCTTTATTATATCGCTGTATATTATAGAGGAGTCTTTATTATATCCCTGTATATTATAGAGGAGTCTTTATTATATCCCTGTATATTATAGAGGAGTCTTTATTATATCACTGTATATTATAGAGAAGTCTTTATTATATCCCTGTATATTATAGAGAAGTCTTTATTATATCCCTGTATATTATAGAGGAGTCTTTATTATATCCCTGTATATTATAGAGGAGTCTTTATTATATCACTGTATATTATAGAGAAGTCTTTATTATATCCCTGTATATTATAGAGAAGTCTTTATTATATCACTGTATATTATAGAGGAGTCTTTATTATATCGCTGTATATTATAGAGAAGTCTTTATTATATCGCTGTATATTATAGAGGAGTCTTTATTATATCGCTGTATATTATAGAGAAGTCTTTATTATATCGCTGTATATTATAGAGGAGTCTTTATTATATCACTGTATATTATAGAGAAGTCTTTATTATATCCCTGTATATTATAGAGAAGTCTTTATTATATCCCTGTATATTATAGAGGAGTCTTTATTATATCCCTGTATATTATAGAGAGGTCTTTATTATATCACTGTATATTATAGAGAAGTCTTTATTATATCCCTGTATATTATAGAGAAGTCTTTATTATATCACTGTATATTATAGAGGAGTCTTTATTATATCACTGTATATTATAGAGAGGTCTTTATTATATCGCTGTATATTATAGAGAAGTCTTTATTATATCCCTGTATATTATAGAGAAGTCTTTATTATATCCCTGTATATTATAGAGAAGCCTTTATTATAATCGCTGTATATTATAGAGGAGTCTTTATTATATCACTGTATATTATAGAGAAGTCTTTATTATATCGCTGTATATTATAGAGAGGTCTTTATTATATCCCTGTATATTATAGAGAAGTCTTTATTATATCCCTGTATATTATAGAGGAGTCTTTATTATATCGCTGTATATTATAGAGAAGTCTTTATTATATCCCTGTATATTATAGAGGAGTCTTTATTATATCCCTGTATATTATAGAGGAGTCTTTATTATATCCCTGTATATTATAGAGAAGTCTTTATTATATCACTGTATATTATAGAGAAGTCATTATTATATCCCTGTATATTATAGAGAAGTCTTTATTATATCCCTGTATATTATAGAGAAGTCTTTATTATATCGCTGTATATTATAGAGTCTTTATTATATCCCTGTATATTATAGAGAAGTCTTTATTATATCCCTGTATATTATAGAGAAGTCTTTATTATATCCCTGTATATTATAGAGAAGTCTTTATTATATCGCTGTATATTATAGAGTCTTTATTATATCCCTGTATATTATAGAGAAGTCTTTATTATATCCCTGTATATTATAGAGAAGTCTTTATTATATCGCTGTATATTATAGAGAAGTCTTTATTATATCCCTGTATATTATAGAGAAGTCTTTATTATATCGCTGTATATTATAGAGAAGTCTTTATTATATCGCTGTATATTATAGAGAAGTCTTTATTATATCGCTGTATATTATAGAGAAGTCTTTATTATATCCCTGTATATTATAGAGAAGTCTTTATTATATCCCTGTATATTATAGAGAAGTCTTTATTATATCCCTGTATATTATAGAGAAGTCTTTATTATATCCCTGTATATTATAGAGGAGTCTTTATTATATCACTGTATATTATAGAGAAGTCTTTATTATATCCCTGTATATTATAGAGAAGTCTTTATTATATCCCTGTATATTATAGAGAAGTCTTTATTATATCCCTGTATATTATAGAGAAGTCTTTATTATATCCCTGTATATTATAGAGAAGTCTTTATTATATCCCTGTATATTATAGAGAAGCCTTTATTATATCCCTGTATATTATAGAGGAGCCTTTATTATATCACTGTATATTATAGAGAAGTCTTTATTATATCCCTGTATATTATAGAGAAGTCTTTATTATATCCCTGTATATTATAGAGAAGTCTTTATTATATCGCTGTATATTATAGAGAAGTCTTTATTATATCCCTGTATATTATAGAGAGGTCTTTATTATATCCCTGTATATTATAGAGGAGCCTTTATTATATCCCTGTATATTATAGAGAAGTCTTTATTATATCGCTGTATATTATAGAGAAGTCTTTATTATATCCCTGTATATTATAGAGAAGTCTTTATTATATCCCTGTATATTATAGAGGAGTCTTTATTATATCCCTGTATATTATAGAGCAGTCTTTATTATATCACTGTATATTATAGAGAAGTCTTTATTATATCGCTGTATATTATAGAGAAGTCTTTATTATATCCCTGTATATTATAGAGGAGCCTTTATTATATCCCTGTATATTATAGAGAAGTCTTTATTATATCGCTGTATATTATAGAGAAGTCTTTATTATATCCCTGTATATTATAGAGAAGTCTTTATTATATCCCTGTATATTATAGAGAAGTCTTTATTATATCCCTGTATATTATAGAGGAGTCTTTATTATATCGCTGTATATTATAGAGGAGTCTTTATTATATCACTGTATATTATAGAGAGGTCTTTATTATATCCCTGTATATTATAGAGAAGTCTTTATTATATCCCTGTATATTATAGAGGAGTCTTTATTATATCACTGTATATTATAGAGAGGTCTTTATTATATCCCTGTATATTATAGAGGAGTCTTTATTATATCCCTGTATATTATAGAGAAGCCTTTATTATATCCCTGTATATTATAGAGGAGTCTTTATTATATCATTGTATATTATAGAGAAGTCTTTATTATATCGCTGTATATTATAGAGGAGTCTTTATTATATCACTGTATATTATAGAGGAGTCTTTATTATATCCCTGTATATTATAGAGGAGTCTTTATTATATCCCTGTATATTATAGAGAAGTCTTTATTATATCGCTGTATATTATAGAGAAGTCTTTATTATATCGCTGTATATTATAGAGGAGTCTTTATTATATCGCTGTATATTATAGAGAAGTCTTTATTATATCCCTGTATATTATAGAGCAGTCTTTATTATATCCCTGTATATTATAGAGAAGTCTTTATTATATCACTGTATATTATAGAGAAGTCTTTATTATATCGCTGTATATTATAGAGAAGTCTTTATTATATCCCTGTATATTATAGAGGAGTCTTTATTATATCCCTGTATATTATAGAGAAGTCTTTATTATATCCCTGTATATTATAGAGAAGTCTTTATTATATCGCTGTATATTATAGAGAAGTCTTTATTATATCCCTGTATATTATAGAGGAGTCTTTATTATATCCCTGTATATTATAGAGAAGTCTTTATTATATCCCTGTATATTATAGAGAAGTCTTTATTATATCGCTGTATATTATAGAGAAGTATTTATTATATCCCTGTATATTATAGAGGAGTCTTTATTATATCCCTGTATATTATAGAGGAGTCTTTATTATATCCCTGTATATTATAGAGGAGTCTTTATTATATCCCTGTATATTATAGAGGAGTCTTTATTATATCCCTGTATATTATAGAGGAGTCTTTATTATATCACTGTATATTATAGAGAAGTCTTTATTATATCGCTGTATATTATAGAGGAGTCTTTATTATATCGCTGTATATTATAGAGGAGTCTTTATTATATCGCTGTATATTATAGAGAAGTCTTTATTATATCCCTGTATATTATAGAGAAGTCTTTATTATATCCCTGTATATTATAGAGAAGTCTTTATTATATCGCTGTATATTATAGAGCAGTCTTTATTATATCCCTGTATATTATAGAGAAGTCTTTATTATATCCCTGTATATTATAGAGAAGTCTTTATTATATCCCTGTATATTATAGAGCAGTCTTTATTATATCCCTGTATATTATAGAGAAGTCTTTATTATATCCCTGTATATTATAGAGAAGTCTTTATTACATCCCTGTATATTATAGAGGAGTCTTTATTATATCCCTGTATATTATAGAGAAGTCTTTATTATATCCCTGTATATTATAGAGGAGTCTTTATTATATCGCTGTATATTATAGAGAAGTCTTTATTATATCGCTGTATATTATAGAGAAGTCTTTATTATATCCCTGTATATTATAGAGAAGTCTTTATTATATCACTGTATATTATAGAGAGGTCTTTATTATATCGCTGTATATTATAGAGAAGTCTTTATTATATCGCTGTATATTATAGAGAAGTCTTTATTATATCCCTGTATATTATAGAGGAGTCTTTATTATATCGCTGTATATTATAGAGGAGTCTTTATTATATCCCTGTATATTATAGAGAAGTCTTTATTATATCCCTGTATATTATAGAGGAGTCTTTATTATATCCCTGTATATTATAGAGAAGTCTTTATTATATCCCTGTATATTATAGAGGAGTCTTTATTATATCCCTGTATATTATAGAGAAGTCTTTATTATATCCCTGTATATTATAGAGGAGTCTTTATTATATCCCTGTATATTATAGAGAAGTCTTTATTATATCCCTGTATATTATAGAGAAGTCTTTATTATATCCCTGTATATTATAGAGAAGTCTTTATTATATCGCTGTATATTATAGAGAAGTCTTTATTATATCCCTGTATATTATAGAGAAGTCTTTATTATATCCCTGTATATTATAGAGAAGTCTTTATTATATCGCTGTATATTATAGAGGAGTCTTTATTATATCCCTGTATATTATACAGAAGTCTTTATTATATCGCTGTATATTATAGAGAAGTCTTTATTATATCGCTGTATATTATAGAGAAGTCTTTATTATATCCCTGTATATTATAGAGAAGTCTTTATTATATCCCTGTATATTATAGAGAAGTCTTTATTATATCGCTGTATATTATACAGAAGTCTTTATTATATCGCTGTATATTATAGAGAAGTCTTTATTATATCCCTGTATATTATAGAGAAGTCTTTATTATATCCCTGTATATTATAGAGAAGTCTTTATTATATCGCTGTATATTATAGAGAAGTCTTTATTATATCCCTGTATATTATAGAGAAGTCTTTATTATATCCCTGTATATTATAGAGGAGTCTTTATTATATCCCTGTATATTATAGAGAAGTCTTTATTATATCCCTGTATATTATAGAGAAGTCTTTATTATATCGCTGTATATTATAGAGAAGTCTTTATTATATCCCTGTATATTATAGAGAAGTCTTTATTATATCCCTGTATATTATAGAGAAGTCTTTATTATATCGCTGTATATTATAGAGGAGTCTTTATTATATCCCTGTATATTATACAGAAGTCTTTATTATATCGCTGTATATTATAGAGAAGTCTTTATTATATCCCTGTATATTATAGAGAAGTCTTTATTATATCCCTGTATATTATAGAGGAGTCTTTATTATATCCCTGTATATTATAGAGAAGTCTTTATTATATCGCTGTATATTATAGAGGAGTCTTTATTATATCCCTGTATATTATAGAGGAGTCTTTATTATATCCCTGTATATTATAGAGCAGTCTTTATTATATCCCTGTATATTATAGAGAAGTCTTTATTATATCGCTGTATATTATAGAGGAGTCTTTATTATATCGCTGTATATTATAGAGGAGTCTTTATTATATCGCTGTATATTATAGAGAAGTCTTTATTATATCCCTGTATATTATAGAGAAGTCTTTATTATATCCCTGTATATTATAGAGAAGTCTTTATTATATCCCTGTATATTATAGAGAAGTCTTTATTATATCCCTGTATATTATAGAGAAGTCTTTATTATATCCCTGTATATTATAGAGAAGTCTTTATTATATCCCTGTATATTATAGAGAAGTCTTTATTATATCCCTGTATATTATAGAGAAGTCTTTATTATATCGCTGTATATTATAGAGGAGTCTTTATTATATCCCTGTATATTATAGAGAAGTCTTTATTATATCGCTGTATATTATAGAGAAGTCTTTATTATATCGCTGTATATTATAGAGAAGTCTTTATTATATCCCTGTATATTATAGAGCAGTCTTTATTATATCCCTGTATATTATAGAGAAGTCTTTATTATATCGCTGTATATTATAGAGAAGTCTTTATTATATCCCTGTATATTATAGAGAAGTCTTTATTATATCGCTGTATATTATAGAGGAGTCTTTATTATATCCCTGTATATTATAGAGAAGTCTTTATTATATCCCTGTATATTATAGAGAAGTCTTTATTATATCGCTGTATATTATAGAGGAGTCTTTATTATATCGCTGTATATTATAGAGAAGTCTTTATTATATCCCTGTATATTATAGAGAAGTCTTTATTATATCCCTGTATATTATAGAGAAGTCTTTATTATATCACTGTATATTATAGAGAAGTCTTTATTATATCCCTGTATATTATAGAGAAGTCTTTATTATATCCCTGTATATTATAGAGAAGTCTTTATTATATCCCTGTATATTATAGAGAAGTCTTTATTATATCCCTGTATATTATAGAGAAGTCTTTATTATATCCCTGTATATTATAGAGAAGTCTTTATTATATCCCTGTATATTATAGAGAAGTCTTTATTATATCACTGTATATTATAGAGAAGTCTTTATTATATCACTGTATATTATAGAGAAGTCTTTATTATATCCCTGTATATTATAGAGGAGTCTTTATTATATCCCTGTATATTATAGAGAAGTCTTTATTATATCACTGTATATTATAGAGAAGTCTTTATTATATCGCTGTATATTATAGAGCAGCCTTTATTATATCGCTGTATATTATAGAGAGGTCTTTATTATATCGCTGTATATTATAGAGGAGTCTTTATTATATCCCTGTATATTATAGAGCAGTCTTTATTATATCACTGTATATTATAGAGGAGTCTTTATTATATCGCTGTATATTATAGAGAAGTCTTTATTATATCCCTGTATATTATAGAGGAGTCTTTATTATATCCCTGTATATTATAGAGGAGTCTTTATTATATCCCTGTATATTATAGAGAAGTCTTTATTATATCACTGTATATTATAGAGAAGTCTTTATTATATCCCTGTATATTATAGAGGAGTCTTTATTATATCCCTGTATATTATAGAGAAGTCTTTATTATATCACTGTATATTATAGAGAGGTCTTTATTATATCCCTGTATATTATAGAGAAGTCTTTATTATATCGCTGTATATTATAGAGAAGTCTTTATTATATCGCTGTATATTATAGAGGAGTCTTTATTATATCCCTGTATATTATAGAGCAGTCTTTATTATATCGCTGTATATTATAGAGAAGTCTTTATTATATCCCTGTATATTATAGAGGAGTCTTTATTATATCCCTGTATATTATAGAGGAGTCTTTATTATATCCCTGTATATTATAGAGGAGTCTTTATTATATCCCTGTATATTATAGAGGAGTCTTTATTATATCCCTGTATATTATAGAGGAGTCTTTATTATATCCCTGTATATTATAGAGAAGTCTTTATTATATCCCTGTATATTATAGAGGAGTCTTTATTATATCGCTGTATATTATAGAGGAGTCTTTATTATATCCCTGTATATTATAGAGGAGTCTTTATTATATCCCTGTATATTATAGAGGAGTCTTTATTATATCCCTGTATATTATAGAGGAGTCTTTATTATATCCCTGTATATTATAGAGAAGTCTTTATTATATCCCTGTATATTATAGAGGAGTCTTTATTATATCGCTGTATATTATAGAGAAGTCTTTATTATATCGCTGTATATTATAGAGCAGTCTTTATTATATCCCTGTATATTATAGAGGAGTCTTTATTATATCCCTGTATATTATAGAGAAGTCTTTATTATATCCCTGTATATTATAGAGAAGTCTTTATTATATCGCTGTATATTATAGAGGAGTCTTTATTATATCCCTGTATATTATAGAGAAGTCTTTATTATATCCCTGTATATTATAGAGAAGTCTCTATTATATCCCTGTATATTATAGAGGAGTCTTTATTATATCCCTGTATATTATAGAGAAGTCTTTATTATATCCCTGTATATTATAGAGAAGTCTTTATTATATCGCTGTATATTATAGAGGAGTCTTTATTATATCCCTGTATATTATAGAGAAGTCTTTATTATATCCCTGTATATTATAGAGAAGTCTTTATTATATCCCTGTATATTATAGAGTCTTTATTATATCGCTGTATATTATAGAGGAGTCTTTATTATATCGCTGTATATTATAGAGGAGTCTTTATTATATCCCTGTATATTATAGAGAAGTCTTTATTATATCCCTGTATATTATAGAGAAGTCTTTATTATATCGCTGTATATTATAGAGAAGTCTTTATTATATCCCTGTATATTATAGAGAAGTCTTTATTATATCCCTGTATATTATAGAGAAGTCTTTATTATATCCCTGTATATTATAGAGAAGTCTTTATTATATCCCTGTATATTATAGAGGAGTCTTTATTATATCCCTGTATATTATAGAGAAGTCTTTATTATATCGCTGTATATTATAGAGAAGTCTTTATTATATCCCTGTATATTATAGAGAAGTCTTTATTATATCGCTGTATATTATAGAGAAGTCTTTATTATATCCCTGTATATTATAGAGGAGTCTTTATTATATCCCTGTATATTATAGAGAAGTCTTTATTATATCGCTGTATATTATAGAGAAGTCTTTATTATATCGCTGTATATTATAGAGAAGTCTTTATTATATCACTGTATATTATAGAGAAGTCTTTATTATATCACTGTATATTATAGAGAAGTCTTTATTATATCCCTGTATATTATAGAGAAGTCTTTATTATATCCCTGTATATTATAGAGGAGTCTTTATTATATCCCTGTATATTATAGAGGAGTCTTTATTATATCACTGTATATTATAGAGGAGTCTTTATTATATCCCTGTATATTATAGAGAAGTCTTTATTATATCACTGTATATTATAGAGAAGTCTTTATTATATCGCTGTATATTATAGAGAAGTCTTTATTATATCGCTGTATATTATAGAGAAGTCTTTATTATATCGCTGTATATTATAGAGAAGTCTTTATTATATCACTGTATATTATAGAGGAGTCTTTATTATATCACTGTATATTATAGAGAAGTCTTTATTATATCGCTGTATATTATAGAGAAGTCTTTATTATATCCCTGTATATTATAGAGGAGTCTTTATTATATCACTGTATATTATAGAGAAGTCTTTATTATATCGCTGTATATTATAGAGAAGTCTTTATTATATCCCTGTATATTATAGAGGAGTCTTTATTATATCACTGTATATTATAGAGAAGTCTTTATTATATCACTGTATATTATAGAGAAGTCTTTATTATATCGCTGTATATTATAGAGAAGTCTTTATTATATCACTGTATATTATAGAGGAGTCTTTATTATATCACTGTATATTATAGAGAAGTCTTTATTATATCGCTGTATATTATAGAGAAGTCTTTATTATATCCCTGTATATTATAGAGGAGTCTTTATTATATCCCTGTATATTATAGAGAAGTCTTTATTATATCGCTGTATATTATAGAGAAGTCTTTATTATATCCCTGTATATTATAGAGAAGTCTTTATTATATCGCTGTATATTATAGAGAAGTCTTTATTATATCCCTGTATATTATAGAGCAGTCTTTATTATATCCCTGTATATTATAGAGGAGTCTTTATTATATCGCTGTATATTATAGAGGAGTCTTTATTATATCACTGTATATTATAGAGGAGTCTTTATTATATCCCTGTATATTATAGAGAAGTCTTTATTATATCGCTGTATATTATAGAGAAGTCTTTATTATATCCCTGTATATTATAGAGAAGTCTTTATTATATCCCTGTATATTATAGAGGAGTCTTTATTATATCCCTGTATATTATAGAGAAGTCTTTATTATATCCCTGTATATTATAGAGGAGTCTTTATTATATCACTGTATATTATAGAGAAGTCTTTATTATATCCCTGTATATTATAGAGGAGTCTTTATTATATCCCTGTATATTATAGAGCAGTCTTTATTATATCCCTGTATATTATAGAGGAGTCTTTATTATATCCCTGTATATTATAGAGGAGTCTTTATTATATCCCTGTATATTATAGAGAAGTCTTTATTATATCGCTGTATATTATAGAGAAGTCTTTATTATATCCCTGTATATTATAGAGAAGTCTTTATTATATCGCTGTATATTATAGAGGAGTCTTTATTATATCGCTGTATATTATAGAGAAGTCTTTATTATATCCCTGTATATTATAGAGAAGTCTTTATTATATCGCTGTATATTATAGAGGAGTCTTTATTATATCGCTGTATATTATAGAGAAGTCTTTATTATATCCCTGTATATTATAGAGAAGTCTTTATTATATCCCTGTATATTATAGAGAAGTCTTTATTATATCACTGTATATTATAGAGAAGTCTTTATTATATCCCTGTATATTATAGAGAAGTCTTTATTATATCCCTGTATATTATAGAGAAGTCTTTATTATATCCCTGTATATTATAGAGAAGTCTTTATTATATCCCTGTATATTATAGAGAAGTCTTTATTATATCCCTGTATATTATAGAGAAGTCTTTATTATATCCCTGTATATTATAGAGAAGTCTTTATTATATCACTGTATATTATAGAGAAGTCTTTATTATATCACTGTATATTATAGAGAAGTCTTTATTATATCCCTGTATATTATAGAGGAGTCTTTATTATATCCCTGTATATTATAGAGAAGTCTTTATTATATCACTGTATATTATAGAGAAGTCTTTATTATATCGCTGTATATTATAGAGAAGTCTTTATTATATCACTGTATATTATAGAGAGGTCTTTATTATATCGCTGTATATTATAGAGAAGTCTTTATTATATCGCTGTATATTATAGAGAGGTCTTTATTATATCGCTGTATATTATAGAGGAGTCTTTATTATATCCCTGTATATTATAGAGCAGTCTTTATTATATCACTGTATATTATAGAGGAGTCTTTATTATATCGCTGTATATTATAGAGAAGTCTTTATTATATCCCTGTATATTATAGAGGAGTCTTTATTATATCCCTGTATATTATAGAGGAGTCTTTATTATATCCCTGTATATTATAGAGAAGTCTTTATTATATCACTGTATATTATAGAGAAGTCTTTATTATATCCCTGTATATTATAGAGGAGTCTTTATTATATCGCTGTATATTATAGAGAGGTCTTTATTATATCGCTGTATATTATAGAGGAGTCTTTATTATATCCCTGTATATTATAGAGCAGTCTTTATTATATCACTGTATATTATAGAGGAGTCTTTATTATATCACTGTATATTATAGAGAAGTCTTTATTATATCGCTGTATATTATAGAGAGGTCTTTATTATATCGCTGTATATTATAGAGGAGTCTTTATTATATCACTGTATATTATAGAGAAGTCTTTATTATATCGCTGTATATTATAGAGAGGTCTTTATTATATCGCTGTATATTATAGAGGAGTCTTTATTATATCCCTGTATATTATAGAGCAGTCTTTATTATATCACTGTATATTATAGAGGAGTCTTTATTATATCGCTGTATATTATAGAGAAGTCTTTATTATATCCCTGTATATTATAGAGGAGTCTTTATTATATCCCTGTATATTATAGAGGAGTCTTTATTATATCCCTGTATATTATAGAGAAGTCTTTATTATATCACTGTATATTATAGAGAAGTCTTTATTATATCCCTGTATATTATAGAGGAGTCTTTATTATATCCCTGTATATTATAGAGCAGTCTTTATTATATCACTGTATATTATAGAGGAGTCTTTATTATATCGCTGTATATTATAGAGAAGTCTTTATTATATCGCTGTATATTATAGAGCAGTCTTTATTATATCCCTGTATATTATAGAGGAGTCTTTATTATATCCCTGTATATTATAGAGAAGTCTTTATTATATCCCTGTATATTATAGAGAAGTCTTTATTATATCGCTGTATATTATAGAGGAGTCTTTATTATATCCCTGTATATTATAGAGAAGTCTTTATTATATCCCTGTATATTATAGAGAAGTCTCTATTATATCCCTGTATATTATAGAGGAGTCTTTATTATATCCCTGTATATTATAGAGAAGTCTTTATTATATCCCTGTATATTATAGAGAAGTCTTTATTATATCGCTGTATATTATAGAGGAGTCTTTATTATATCCCTGTATATTATAGAGAAGTCTTTATTATATCCCTGTATATTATAGAGAAGTCTTTATTATATCCCTGTATATTATAGAGTCTTTATTATATCGCTGTATATTATAGAGGAGTCTTTATTATATCGCTGTATATTATAGAGGAGTCTTTATTATATCCCTGTATATTATAGAGAAGTCTTTATTATATCCCTGTATATTATAGAGAAGTCTTTATTATATCGCTGTATATTATAGAGAAGTCTTTATTATATCCCTGTATATTATAGAGAAGTCTTTATTATATCCCTGTATATTATAGAGAAGTCTTTATTATATCCCTGTATATTATAGAGAAGTCTTTATTATATCCCTGTATATTATAGAGGAGTCTTTATTATATCCCTGTATATTATAGAGAAGTCTTTATTATATCGCTGTATATTATAGAGAAGTCTTTATTATATCCCTGTATATTATAGAGAAGTCTTTATTATATCGCTGTATATTATAGAGAAGTCTTTATTATATCCCTGTATATTATAGAGGAGTCTTTATTATATCCCTGTATATTATAGAGAAGTCTTTATTATATCGCTGTATATTATAGAGAAGTCTTTATTATATCGCTGTATATTATAGAGAAGTCTTTATTATATCACTGTATATTATAGAGAAGTCTTTATTATATCACTGTATATTATAGAGAAGTCTTTATTATATCCCTGTATATTATAGAGAAGTCTTTATTATATCACTGTATATTATAGAGGAGTCTTTATTATATCACTGTATATTATAGAGAAGTCTTTATTATATCGCTGTATATTATAGAGAAGTCTTTATTATATCCCTGTATATTATAGAGGAGTCTTTATTATATCCCTGTATATTATAGAGAAGTCTTTATTATATCGCTGTATATTATAGAGAAGTCTTTATTATATCCCTGTATATTATAGAGAAGTCTTTATTATATCGCTGTATATTATAGAGAAGTCTTTATTATATCACTGTATATTATAGAGAAGTCTTTATTATATCCCTGTATATTATAGAGGAGTCTTTATTATATCCCTGTATATTATAGAGAAGTCTTTATTATATCCCTGTATATTATAGAGGAGTCTTTATTATATCACTGTATATTATAGAGAAGTCTTTATTATATCCCTGTATATTATAGAGGAGTCTTTATTATATCCCTGTATATTATAGAGCAGTCTTTATTATATCCCTGTATATTATAGAGGAGTCTTTATTATATCCCTGTATATTATAGAGGAGTCTTTATTATATCCCTGTATATTATAGAGAAGTCTTTATTATATCCCTGTATATTATAGAGGAGTCTTTATTATATCCCTGTATATTATAGAGGAGTCTTTATTATATCACTGTATATTATAGAGCAGTCTTTATTATATCCCTGTATATTATAGAGAAGTCTTTATTATATCCCTGTATATTATAGAGAAGTCTTTATTATATCACTGTATATTATAGAGGAGTCTTTATTATATCGCTGTATATTATAGAGAAGTCTTTATTATATCGCTGTATATTATAGAGAAGTCTTTATTATATCCCTGTATATTATAGAGGAGTCTTTATTATATCCCTGTATATTATAGAGGAGTCTTTATTATATCCCTGTATATTATAGAGAAGTCTTTATTATATCGCTGTATATTATAGAGAAGTCTTTATTATATCACTGTATATTATAGAGAAGTCTTTATTATATCCCTGTATATTATAGAGAAGTCTTTATTATATCGCTGTATATTATAGAGAAGTCTTTATTATATCGCTGTATATTATAGAGGAGTCTTTATTATATCCCTGTATATTATAGAGAAGTCTTTATTATATCCCTGTATATTATAGAGGAGTCTTTATTATATCCCTGTATATTATAGAGGAGTCTTTATTATATCCCTGTATATTATAGAGAAGTCTTTATTATATCCCTGTATATTATAGAGAAGTCTTTATTATATCCCTGTATATTATAGAGAAGTCTTTATTATATCCCTGTATATTATAGAGGAGTCTTTATTATATCGCTGTATATTATAGAGAAGTCTTTATTATATCCCTGTATATTATAGAGGAGTCTTTATTATATCGCTGTATATTATAGAGAAGTCTTTATTATATCCCTGTATATTATAGAGGAGTCTTTATTATATCCCTGTATATTATAGAGGAGTCTTTATTATATCCCTGTATATTATAGAGGAGTCTTTATTATATCGCTGTATATTATAGAGAAGCCTTTATTATATCGCTGTATATTATAGAGAAGTCTTTATTATATCCCTGTATATTATAGAGGAGTCTTTATTATATCCCTGTATATTATAGAGAAGTCTTTATTATATCCCTGTATATTATAGAGGAGTCTTTATTATATCCCTGTATATTATAGAGGAGTCTTTATTATATCCCTGTATATTATAGAGAGGTCTTTATTATATCCCTGTATATTATAGAGAGGTCTTTATTATATCCCTGTATATTATAGAGAAGTCTTTATTATATCCCTGTATATTATAGAGGAGTCTTTATTATATCGCTGTATATTATAGAGAAGTCTTTATTATATCCCTGTATATTATAGAGAAGTCTTTATTATATCCCTGTATATTATAGAGAAGTCTTTATTATATCCCTGTATATTATAGAGGAGTCTTTATTATATCGCTGTATATTATAGAGAAGTCTTTATTATATCGCTGTATATTATAGAGAAGTCTTTATTATATCCCTGTATATTATAGAGAAGTCTTTATTATATCCCTGTATATTATAGAGAAGTCTTTATTATATCCCTGTATATTATAGAGGAGTCTTTATTATATCGCTGTATATTATAGAGAAGTCTTTATTATATCCCTGTATATTATAGAGGAGTCTTTATTATATCCCTGTATATTATAGAGGAGTCTTTATTATATCGCTGTATATTATAGAGAAGCCTTTATTATATCGCTGTATATTATAGAGAAGTCTTTATTATATCCCTGTATATTATAGAGGAGTCTTTATTATATCCCTGTATATTATAGAGAAGTCTTTATTATATCCCTGTATATTATAGAGGAGTCTTTATTATATCGCTGTATATTATAGAGAAGTCTTTATTATATCCCTGTATATTATAGAGAGGTCTTTATTATATCCCTGTATATTATAGAGAGGTCTTTATTATATCCCTGTATATTATAGAGAAGTCTTTATTATATCCCTGTATATTATAGAGAAGTCTTTATTATATCCCTGTATATTATAGAGAAGTCTTTATTATATCGCTGTATATTATAGAGGAGTCTTTATTATATCCCTGTATATTATAGAGGAGTCTTTATTATATCCCTGTATATTATAGAGGAGTCTTTATTATATCGCTGTATATTATAGAGCAGTCTTTATTATATCGCTGTATATTATAGAGGAGTCTTTATTATATCGCTGTATATTATAGAGGAGTCTTTATTATATCCCTGTATATTATAGAGAAGTCTTTATTATATCACTGTATATTATAGAGGAGTCTTTATTATATCGCTGTATATTATAGAGAAGTCTTTATTATATCCCTGTATATTATAGAGAAGTCTTTATTATATCGCTGTATATTATAGAGAAGTCTTTATTATATCCCTGTATATTATAGAGGAGTCTTTATTATATCACTGTATATTATAGAGAAGTCTTTATTATATCCCTGTATATTATAGAGGAGTCTTTATTATATCCCTGTATATTATAGAGAAGTCTTTATTATATCCCTGTATATTATAGAGAGGTCTTTATTATATCCCTGTATATTATAGAGAAGTCTTTATTATATCGCTGTATATTATAGAGGAGTCTTTATTATATCCCTGTATATTATAGAGGAGTCTTTATTATATCCCTGTATATTATAGAGGAGTCTTTATTATATCCCTGTATATTATAGAGAAGTCTTTATTATATCCCTGTATATTATAGAGAAGTCTTTATTATATCGCTGTATATTATAGAGAAGTCTTTATTATATCCCTGTATATTATAGAGGAGTCTTTATTATATCCCTGTATATTATAGAGAAGTCTTTATTATATCCCTGTATATTATAGAGGAGTCTTTATTATATCCCTGTATATTATAGAGGAGTCTTTATTATATCCCTGTATATTATAGAGAAGTCTTTATTATATCCCTGTATATTATAGAGAAGTCTTTATTATATCCCTGTATATTATAGAGAAGTCTTTATTATATCCCTGTATATTATAGAGGAGTCTTTATTATATCGCTGTATATTATAGAGAAGTCTTTATTATATCCCTGTATATTATAGAGGAGTCTTTATTATATCGCTGTATATTATAGAGAAGTCTTTATTATATCCCTGTATATTATAGAGGAGTCTTTATTATATCCCTGTATATTATAGAGGAGTCTTTATTATATCCCTGTATATTATAGAGGAGTCTTTATTATATCCCTGTATATTATAGAGAAGTCTTTATTATATCACTGTATATTATAGAGAAGTCTTTATTATATCCCTGTATATTATAGAGGAGTCTTTATTATATCGCTGTATATTATAGAGAAGTCTTTATTATATCCCTGTATATTATAGAGAGGTCTTTATTATATCCCTGTATATTATAGAGAGGTCTTTATTATATCCCTGTATATTATAGAGAAGTCTTTATTATATCCCTGTATATTATAGAGAAGTCTTTATTATATCCCTGTATATTATAGAGAAGTCTTTATTATATCGCTGTATATTATAGAGGAGTCTTTATTATATCGCTGTATATTATAGAGAAGTCTTTATTATATCGCTGTATATTATAGAGAAGTCTTTATTATATCGCTGTATATTATAGAGAAGTCTTTATTATATCCCTGTATATTATAGAGAAGTCTTTATTATATCCCTGTATATTATAGAGGAGTCTTTATTATATCCCTGTATATTATAGAGAAGTCTTTATTATATCACTGTATATTATAGAGGAGTCTTTATTATATCCCTGTATATTATAGAGAAGTCTTTATTATATCGCTGTATATTATAGAGGAGTCTTTATTATATCCCTGTATATTATAGAGAAGTCTTTATTATATCCCTGTATATTATAGAGAGGTCTTTATTATATCCCTGTATATTATAGAGAAGTCTTTATTATATCGCTGTATATTATAGAGGAGTCTTTATTATATCCCTGTATATTATAGAGGAGTCTTTATTATATCCCTGTATATTATAGAGAAGTCTTTATTATATCGCTGTATATTATAGAGAAGTCTTTATTATATCCCTGTATATTATAGAGAGGTCTTTATTATATCCCTGTATATTATAGAGAGGTCTTTATTATATCCCTGTATATTATAGAGAAGTCTTTATTATATCCCTGTATATTATAGAGGAGTCTTTATTATATCCCTGTATATTATAGAGAAGTCTTTATTATATCGCTGTATATTATAGAGAAGTCTTTATTATATCGCTGTATATTATAGAGGAGTCTTTATTATATCGCTGTATATTATAGAGGAGTCTTTATTATATCGCTGTATATTATAGAGAAGTCTTTATTATATCGCTGTATATTATAGAGAAGTCTTTATTATATCCCTGTATATTATAGAGGAGTCTTTATTATATCCCTGTATATTATAGAGGAGTCTTTATTATATCCCTGTATATTATAGAGCAGTCTTTATTATATCCCTGTATATTATAGAGAAGTCTTTATTATATCGCTGTATATTATAGAGTCTTTATTATATCCCTGTATATTATAGAGAAGTCTTTATTATATCCCTGTATATTATAGAGGAGTCTTTATTATATCCCTGTATATTATAGAGCAGTCTTTATTATATCCCTGTATATTATAGAGAAGTCTTTATTATATCCCTGTATATTATAGAGAAGTCTTTATTATATCGCTGTATATTATAGAGAAGTCTTTATTATATCGCTGTATATTATAGAGAAGTCTTTATTATATCCCTGTATATTATAGAGCAGTCTTTATTATATCGCTGTATATTATAGAGAAGTCTTTATTATATCCCTGTATATTATAGAGAAGTCTTTATTATATCCCTGTATATTATAGAGAAGTCTTTATTATATCCCTGTATATTATAGAGGAGTCTTTATTATATCCCTGTATATTATAGAGCAGTCTTTATTATATCCCTGTATATTATAGAGAAGTCTTTATTATATCCCTGTATATTATAGAGAAGTCTTTATTATATCCCTGTATATTATAGAGGAGTCTTTATTATATCCCTGTATATTATAGAGCAGTCTTTATTATATCCCTGTATATTATAGAGAAGTCTTTATTATATCCCTGTATATTATAGAGAAGTCTTTATTATATCGCTGTATATTATAGAGAAGTCTTTATTATATCGCTGTATATTATAGAGAAGTCTTTATTATATCCCTGTATATTATAGAGAAGTCTTTATTATATCCCTGTATATTATAGAGAAGTCTTTATTATATCCCTGTATATTATAGAGAAGTCTTTATTATATCGCTGTATATTATAGAGAAGTCTTTATTATATCCCTGTATATTATAGAGAAGTCTTTATTATATCGCTGTATATTATAGAGAAGTCTTTATTATATCCCTGTATATTATAGAGAAGTCTTTATTATATCCCTGTATATTATAGAGGAGTCTTTATTATATCGCTGTATATTATAGAGAAGTCATTATTATATCCCTGTATATTATAGAGAAGTCTTTATTATATCCCTGTATATTATAGAGGAGTCTTTATTATATCCCTGTATATTATAGAGAAGTCTTTATTATATCCCTGTATATTATAGAGGAGTCTTTATTATATCCCTGTATATTATAGAGAAGTCTTTATTATATCGCTGTATATTATAGAGGAGTCTTTATTATATCCCTGTATATTATAGAGAAGTCTTTATTATATCGCTGTATATTATAGAGGAGTCTTTATTATATCCCTGTATATTATAGAGAAGTCTTTATTATATCGCTGTATATTATAGAGAAGTCTTTATTATATCCCTGTATATTATAGAGAAGTCTTTATTATATCCCTGTATATTATAGAGAAGTCTTTATTATATCCCTGTATATTATAGAGGAGCCTTTATTATATCGCTGTATATTATAGAGAAGTCTTTATTATATCACTGTATATTATAGAGGAGTCTTTATTATATCCCTGTATATTATAGAGCAGTCTTTATTATATCCCTGTATATTATAGAGAAGTCTTTATTATATCCCTGTATATTATAGAGAAGTCTTTATTATATCCCTGTATATTATAGAGAAGTCTTTATTATATCGCTGTATATTATAGAGGAGTCTTTATTATATCCCTGTATATTATAGAGAAGTCTTTATTATATCCCTGTATATTATAGAGAAGTCTTTATTATATCCCTGTATATTATAGAGAAGTCTTTATTATATCCCTGTATATTATAGAGAAGCCTTTATTATATCCCTGTATATTATAGAGGAGTCTTTATTATATCCCTGTATATTATAGAGGAGTCTTTATTATATCACTGTATATTATAGAGGAGTCTTTATTATATCGCTGTATATTATAGAGGAGTCTTTATTATATCCCTGTATATTATAGAGGAGTCTTTATTATATCCCTGTATATTATAGAGAAGTCTTTATTATATCACTGTATATTATAGAGGAGTCTTTATTATATCGCTGTATATTATAGAGAAGTCTTTATTATATCCCTGTATATTATAGAGAAGTCTTTATTATATCCCTGTATATTATAGAGGAGTCTTTATTATATCCCTGTATATTATAGAGGAGTCTTTATTATATCCCTGTATATTATAGAGGAGTCTTTATTATATCCCTGTATATTATAGAGGAGTCTTTATTATATCCCTGTATATTATAGAGAAGTCTTTATTATATCCCTGTATATTATAGAGAAGTCTTTATTATATCCCTGTATATTATAGAGGAGTCTTTATTATATCCCTGTATATTATAGAGAAGTCTTTATTATATCGCTGTATATTATAGAGGAGTCTTTATTATATCGCTGTATATTATAGAGAAGTCTTTATTATATCCCTGTATATTATAGAGAAGTCTTTATTATATCCCTGTATATTATAGAGAAGTCTTTATTATATCGCTGTATATTATAGAGAAGTCTTTATTATATCACTGTATATTATAGAGAAGTCTTTATTATATCCCTGTATATTATAGAGAAGTCTTTATTATATCCCTGTATATTATAGAGAAGTCTTTATTATATCGCTGTATATTATAGAGAAGTCTTTATTATATCGCTGTATATTATAGAGAAGTCTTTATTATATCCCTGTATATTATAGAGAAGTCTTTATTATATCCCTGTATATTATAGAGGAGTCTTTATTATATCGCTGTATATTATAGAGAAGTCTTTATTATATCCCTGTATATTATAGAGGAGTCTTTATTATATCCCTGTATATTATAGAGAAGCCTTTATTATATCCCTGTATATTATAGAGGAGTCTTTATTATATCCCTGTATATTATAGAGAAGTCTTTATTATATCCCTGTATATTATAGAGCAGTCTTTATTATATCCCTGTATATTATAGAGAAGCCTTTATTATATCGCTGTATATTATAGAGAAGTCTTTATTATATCCCTGTATATTATAGAGGAGTCTTTATTATATCGCTGTATATTATAGAGAAGTCTTTATTATATCCCTGTATATTATAGAGGAGTCTTTATTATATCGCTGTATATTATAGAGAAGTCTTTATTATATCCCTGTATATTATAGAGGAGTCTTTATTATATCCCTGTATATTATAGAGAAGTCTTTATTATATCCCTGTATATTATAGAGCAGTCTTTATTATATCCCTGTATATTATAGAGAAGTCTTTATTATATCACTGTATATTATAGAGAAGTCTTTATTATATCCCTGTATATTATAGAGGAGTCTTTATTATATCCCTGTATATTATAGAGAAGTCTTTATTATATCCCTGTATACTATAGAGGAGTCTTTATTATATCCCTGTATATTATAGAGGAGTCTTTATTATATCGCTGTATATTATAGAGAAGTCTTTATTATATCCCTGTATACTATAGAGGAGTCTTTATTATATCCCTGTATATTATAGAGGAGTCTTTATTATATCGCTGTATATTATAGAGAAGTCTTTATTATATCGCTGTATATTATAGAGGAGTCTTTATTATATCCCTGTATATTATAGAGAAGTCTTTATTATATCCCTGTATATTATAGAGGAGTCTTTATTATATCGCTGTATATTATAGAGAAGTCTTTATTATATCCCTGTATATTATAGAGGAGTCTTTATTATATCGCTGTATATTATAGAGAAGTCTTTATTATATCGCTGTATATTATAGAGGAGTCTTTATTATATCGCTGTATATTATAGAGGAGTCTTTATTATATCCCTGTATATTATAGAGGAGTCTTTATTATATCGCTGTATATTATAGAGGAGTCTTTATTATATCGCTGTATATTATAGAGGAGTCTTTATTATATCCCTGTATATTATAGAGAAGTCTTTATTATATCGCTGTATATTATAGAGAAGTCTTTATTATATCGCTGTATATTATAGAGGAGTCTTTATTATATCCCTGTATATTATAGAGAAGTCTTTATTATATCCCTGTATATTATAGAGAAGTCTTTATTATATCCCTGTATATTATAGAGAGGTCTTTATTATATCCCTGTATATTATAGAGAAGTCTTTATTATATCACTGTATATTATAGAGAAGTCTTTATTATATCCCTGTATATTATAGAGAAGTCTTTATTATATCCCTGTATATTATAGAGGAGTCTTTATTATATCGCTGTATATTATAGAGAAGTCTTTATTATATCGCTGTATATTATAGAGGAGTCTTTATTATATCGCTGTATATTATAGAGAAGTCTTTATTATATCCCTGTATATTATAGAGGAGTCTTTATTATATCACTGTATATTATAGAGAAGTCTTTATTATATCGCTGTATATTATAGAGAAGTCTTTATTATATCCCTGTATATTATAGAGAAGTCGTTATTATATCACTGTATATTATAGAGAAGTCTTTATTATATCCCTGTATATTATAGAGGAGTCTTTATTATATCCCTGTATATTATAGAGAAGTCTTTATTATATCCCTGTATATTATAGAGGAGTCTTTATTATATCGCTGTATATTATAGAGGAGTCTTTATTATATCCCTGTATATTATAGAGGAGTCTTTATTATATCACTGTATATTATAGAGAAGTCTTTATTATATCCCTGTATATTATAGAGAAGTCTTTATTATATCCCTGTATATTATAGAGGAGTCTTTATTATATCACTGTATATTATAGAGAAGTCTTTATTATATCCCTGTATATTATAGAGGAGTCTTTATTATATCGCTGTATATTATAGAGGAGTCTTTATTATATCCCTGTATATTATAGAGGAGTCTTTATTATATCCCTGTATATTATAGAGGAGTCTTTATTATATCACTGTATATTATAGAGGAGTCTTTATTATATCCCTGTATATTATAGAGAAGTCTTTATTATATCCCTGTATATTATAGAGCAGTCTTTATTATATCCCTGTATATTATAGAGAAGTCTTTATTATATCGCTGTATATTATAGAGAAGTCTTTATTATATCCCTGTATATTATAGAGGAGTCTTTATTATATCCCTGTATATTATAGAGGAGTCTTTATTATATCCCTGTATATTATAGAGGAGTCTTTATTACATCCCTGTATATTATAGAGGAGTCTTTATTATATCGCTGTATATTATAGAGAAGTCTTTATTATATCCCTGTATATTATAGAGAAGTCTTTATTATATCCCTGTATATTATAGAGAAGTCTTTATTATATCGCTGTATATTATAGAGAAGTCTTTATTATATCCCTGTATATTATAGAGAAGTCTTTATTATATCACTGTATATTATAGAGAAGTCTTTATTATATCGCTGTATATTATAGAGAAGTCTTTATTATATCCCTGTATATTATAGAGGAGTCTTTATTATATCGCTGTATATTATAGAGAAGTCTTTATTATATCCCTGTATATTATAGAGAAGTCTTTATTATATCCCTGTATATTATAGAGAAGTCTTTATTATATCACTGTATATTATAGAGGAGTCTTTATTATATCGCTGTATATTATAGAGAAGTCTTTATTATATCCCTGTATATTATAGAGAAGTCTTTATTATATCCCTGTATATTATAGAGAAGTCTTTATTATATCCCTGTATATTATAGAGAAGTCTTTATTATATCCCTGTATATTATAGAGTCTTTATTATATCCCTGTATATTATAGAGGAGTCTTTATTATATCACTGTATATTATAGAGAAGTCTTTATTATATCCCTGTATATTATAGAGGAGTCTTTATTATATCACTGTATATTATAGAGAAGTCTTTATTATATCGCTGTATATTATAGAGGAGTCTTTATTATATCGCTGTATATTATAGAGAAGTCTTTATTATATCGCTGTATATTATAGAGAAGTCTTTATTATATCACTGTATATTATAGAGAAGTCTTTATTATATCCCTGTATATTATAGAGAAGTCTTTATTATATCACTGTATATTATAGAGCAGTCTTTATTATATCGCTGTATATTATAGAGAAGTCTTTATTATATCCCTGTATATTATAGAGAAGTCTTTATTATATCCCTGTATATTATAGAGAAGTCTTTATTATATCACTGTATATTATAGAGAAGTCTTTATTATATCCCTGTATATTATAGAGGAGTCTTTATTATATCGCTGTATATTATAGAGTCTTTATTATATCCCTGTATATTATAGAGAAGTCTTTATTATATCCCTGTATATTATAGAGAAGTCTTTATTATATCGCTGTATATTATAGAGAAGTCTTTATTATATCCCTGTATATTATAGAGGAGTCTTTATTATATCACTGTATATTATAGAGAAGTCTTTATTATATCACTGTATATTATAGAGAAGTCTTTATTATATCACTGTATATTATAGAGGAGTCTTTATTATATCCCTGTATATTATAGAGGAGTCTTTATTATATCCCTGTATATTATAGAGGAGTCTTTATTACATCCCTGTATATTATAGAGGAGTCTTTATTATATCCCTGTATATTATAGAGAAGTCTTTATTATATCCCTGTATATTATAGAGGAGTCTTTATTATATCCCTGTATATTATAGAGGAGTCTTTATTATATCCCTGTATATTATAGAGGAGTCTTTATTATATCACTGTATATTATAGAGAAGTCTTTATTATATCACTGTATATTATAGAGAAGTCTTTATTATATCGCTGTATATTATAGAGAAGTCTTTATTATATCCCTGTATATTATAGAGAAGTCTTTATTATATCACTGTATATTATAGAGAAGTCTTTATTATATCCCTGTATATTATAGAGGAGTCTTTATTATATCCCTGTATATTATAGAGAAGCCTTTATTATATCCCTGTATATTATAGAGGAGTCTTTATTATATCCCTGTATATTATAGAGGAGTCTTTATTATATCCCTGTATATTATAGAGCAGCCTTTATTATATCCCTGTATATTATAGAGGAGTCTTTATTATATCGCTGTATATTATAGAGGAGTCTTTATTATATCCCTGTATATTATAGAGGAGTCTTTATTATATCCCTGTATATTATAGAGGAGTCTTTATTATATCCCTGTATATTATAGAGAAGTCTTTATTATATCCCTGTATATTATAGAGAAGTCTTTATTATATCACTGTATATTATAGAGAAGTCTTTATTATATCCCTGTATATTATAGAGCAGCCTTTATTATATCCCTGTATATTATAGAGGAGTCTTTATTATATCGCTGTATATTATAGAGGAGTCTTTATTATATCCCTGTATATTATAGAGCAGCCTTTATTATATCCCTGTATATTATAGAGGAGTCTTTATTATATCGCTGTATATTATAGAGGAGTCTTTATTATATCCCTGTATATTATAGAGGAGTCTTTATTATATCCCTGTATATTATAGAGGAGTCTTTATTATATCCCTGTATATTATAGAGAAGTCTTTATTATATCCCTGTATATTATAGAGAAGTCTTTATTATATCCCTGTATATTATAGAGAAGTCTTTATTATATCCCTGTATATTATAGAGAAGTCTTTATTATATCCCTGTATATTATAGAGAAGCCTTTATTATATCACTGTATATTATAGAGAAGTCTTTATTATATCACTGTATATTATAGAGAAGTCTTTATTATATCCCTGTATATTATAGAGAAGTCTTTATTATATCCCTGTATATTATAGAGAAGTCTTTATTATATCCCTGTATATTATAGAGAAGTCTTTATTATATCGCTGTATATTATAGAGGAGTCTTTATTATATCCCTGTATATTATAGAGAAGTCTTTATTATATCCCTGTATATTATAGAGGAGTCTTTATTATATCCCTGTATATTATAGAGGAGTCTTTATTATATCGCTGTATATTATAGAGAAGTCTTTATTATATCGCTGTATATTATAGAGAAGTCTTTATTATATCCCTGTATATTATAGAGAAGTCTTTATTATATCCCTGTATATTATAGAGAAGTCTTTATTATATCGCTGTATATTATAGAGAAGTCTTTATTATATCGCTGTATATTATAGAGAAGTCTTTATTATATCCCTGTATATTATAGAGAAGTCTTTATTATATCCCTGTATATTATAGAGAAGTCTTTATTATATCGCTGTATATTATAGAGAAGTCTTTATTATATCCCTGTATATTATAGAGAAGTCTTTATTATATCGCTGTATATTATAGAGGAGTCTTTATTATATCGCTGTATATTATAGAGAAGTCTTTATTATATCCCTGTATATTATAGAGAAGTCTTTATTATATCCCTGTATATTATAGAGAAGTCTTTATTATATCCCTGTATATTATAGAGGAGTCTTTATTATATCCCTGTATATTATAGAGGAGTCTTTATTATATCGCTGTATATTATAGAGAAGTCTTTATTACATCCCTGTATATTATAGAGGAGTCTTTATTATATCGCTGTATATTATAGAGAAGTCTTTATTATATCACTGTATATTATAGAGGAGTCTTTATTATATCGCTGTATATTATAGAGAAGTCTTTATTATATCCCTGTATATTATAGAGAAGTCTTTATTATATCCCTGTATATTATAGAGAAGTCTTTATTATATCGCTGTATATTATAGAGAAGTCTTTATTATATCACTGTATATTATAGAGAAGTCTTTATTATATCACTGTATATTATAGAGAAGTCTTTATTATATCGCTGTATATTATAGAGGAGTCTTTATTATATCCCTGTATATTATAGAGAAGTCTTTATTATATCCCTGTATATTATAGAGAAGTCTTTATTATATCCCTGTATATTATAGAGAAGTCTTTATTATATCGCTGTATATTATAGAGAAGTCTTTATTATATCGCTGTATATTATAGAGAAGTCATTATTATATCCCTGTATATTATAGAGAAGTCTTTATTATATCGCTGTATATTATAGAGGAGTCTTTATTATATCCCTGTATATTATAGAGGAGTCTTTATTATATCCCTGTATATTATAGAGGAGTCTTTATTATATCCCTGTATATTATAGAGAAGTCTTTATTATATCCCTGTATATTATAGAGGAGTCTTTATTATATCCCTGTATATTATAGAGGAGTCTTTATTATATCCCTGTATATTATAGAGAAGTCATTATTATATCCCTGTATATTATAGAGAAGTCTTTATTATATCCCTGTATATTATAGAGAAGTCATTATTATATCCCTGTATATTATAGAGAAGTCTTTATTATATCCCTGTATATTATAGAGAAGTCTTTATTATATCGCTGTATATTATAGAGAAGTCTTTATTATATCACTGTATATTATAGAGAAGTCTTTATTATATCGCTGTATATTATAGAGGAGTCTTTATTATATCCCTGTATATTATAGAGGAGTCTTTATTATATCCCTGTATATTATAGAGAAGTCTTTATTATATCCCTGTATATTATAGAGAAGTCTTTATTATATCGCTGTATATTATAGAGCAGCCTTTATTATATCCCTGTATATTATAGAGAAGTCTTTATTATATCCCTGTATATTATAGAGAAGTCTTTATTATATCACTGTATATTATAGAGGAGTCTTTATTATATCGCTGTATATTATAGAGAAGTCTTTATTATATCCCTGTATATTATAGAGAAGTCTTTATTATATCCCTGTATATTATAGAGAAGTCTTTATTATATCCCTGTATATTATAGAGAAGTCTTTATTATATCCCTGTATATTATAGAGAAGTCTTTATTATATCACTGTATATTATAGAGGAGTCTTTATTATATCACTGTATATTATAGAGTCTTTATTATATCCCTGTATATTATAGAGTCTTTATTATATCCCTGTATATTATAGAGAAGTCTTTATTATATCACTGTATATTATAGAGGAGTCTTTATTATATCACTGTATATTATAGAGTCTTTATTATATCCCTGTATATTATAGAGTCTTTATTATATCCCTGTATATTATAGAGAAGTCTTTATTATATCGCTGTATATTATAGAGGAGTCTTTATTATATCGCTGTATATTATAGAGGAGTCTTTATTATATCCCTGTATATTATAGAGGAGTCTTTATTATATCGCTGTATATTATAGAGAAGTCTTTATTATATCCCTGTATATTATAGAGAAGTCTTTATTATATCCCTGTATATTATAGAGGAGTCTTTATTATATCCCTGTATATTATAGAGGAGTCTTTATTATATCGCTGTATATTATAGAGAAGTCTTTATTATATCGCTGTATATTATAGAGAAGTCTTTATTATATCCCTGTATATTATAGAGGAGTCTTTATTATATCGCTGTATATTATAGAGCAGTCTTTATTATATCCCTGTATATTATAGAGGAGTCTTTATTATATCACTGTATATTATAGAGAAGTCTTTATTATATCACTGTATATTATAGAGAAGTCTTTATTATATCCCTGTATATTATAGAGGAGTCTTTATTATATCCCTGTATATTATAGAGGAGTCTTTATTATATCACTGTATATTATAGAGAAGTCTTTATTATATCACTGTATATTATAGAGGAGTCTTTATTATATCACTGTATATTATAGAGTCTTTATTATATCCCTGTATATTATAGAGTCTTTATTATATCCCTGTATATTATAGAGAAGTCTTTATTATATCGCTGTATATTATAGAGGAGTCTTTATTATATCGCTGTATATTATAGAGGAGTCTTTATTATATCCCTGTATATTATAGAGGAGTCTTTATTATATCGCTGTATATTATAGAGAAGTCTTTATTATATCCCTGTATATTATAGAGAAGTCTTTATTATATCCCTGTATATTATAGAGGAGTCTTTATTATATCCCTGTATATTATAGAGGAGTCTTTATTATATCGCTGTATATTATAGAGAAGTCTTTATTATATCGCTGTATATTATAGAGAAGTCTTTATTATATCCCTGTATATTATAGAGGAGTCTTTATTATATCCCTGTATATTATAGAGAAGTCTTTATTATATCACTGTATATTATAGAGCAGTCTTTATTATATCCCTGTATATTATAGAGGAGTCTTTATTATATCGCTGTATATTATAGAGAAGTCTTTATTATATCCCTGTATATTATAGAGAGGTCTTTATTATATCACTGTATATTATAGAGAAGTCTTTATTATATCCCTGTATATTATAGAGAAGTCTTTATTATATCCCTGTATATTATAGAGAAGTCTTTATTATATCCCTGTATATTATAGAGAAGTCTTTATTATATCGCTGTATATTATAGAGAAGTCTTTATTATATCGCTGTATATTATAGAGAAGTCATTATTATATCCCTGTATATTATAGAGAAGTCTTTATTATATCGCTGTATATTATAGAGGAGTCTTTATTATATCCCTGTATATTATAGAGGAGTCTTTATTATATCCCTGTATATTATAGAGGAGTCTTTATTATATCCCTGTATATTATAGAGAAGTCTTTATTATATCCCTGTATATTATAGAGGAGTCTTTATTATATCCCTGTATATTATAGAGGAGTCTTTATTATATCCCTGTATATTATAGAGAAGTCATTATTATATCCCTGTATATTATAGAGAAGTCTTTATTATATCCCTGTATATTATAGAGAAGTCATTATTATATCCCTGTATATTATAGAGAAGTCTTTATTATATCCCTGTATATTATAGAGAAGTCTTTATTATATCGCTGTATATTATAGAGAAGTCTTTATTATATCACTGTATATTATAGAGAAGTCTTTATTATATCGCTGTATATTATAGAGGAGTCTTTATTATATCCCTGTATATTATAGAGGAGTCTTTATTATATCCCTGTATATTATAGAGAAGTCTTTATTATATCCCTGTATATTATAGAGAAGTCTTTATTATATCGCTGTATATTATAGAGAAGTCTTTATTATATCCCTGTATATTATAGAGAAGTCTTTATTATATCACTGTATATTATAGAGGAGTCTTTATTATATCCCTGTATATTATAGAGGAGTCTTTATTATATCCCTGTATATTATAGAGAAGTCTTTATTATATCCCTGTATATTATAGAGAAGTCTTTATTATATCCCTGTATATTATAGAGGAGTCTTTATTATATCCCTGTATATTATAGAGAAGTCTTTATTATATCCCTGTATATTATAGAGAAGTCTTTATTATATCACTGTATATTATAGAGGAGTCTTTATTATATCGCTGTATATTATAGAGAAGTCTTTATTATATCCCTGTATATTATAGAGAAGTCTTTATTATATCCCTGTATATTATAGAGAAGTCTTTATTATATCGCTGTATATTATAGAGAAGTCTTTATTATATCCCTGTATATTATAGAGAAGTCTTTATTATATCCCTGTATATTATAGAGAAGTCTTTATTATATCCCTGTATATTATAGAGAAGTCTTTATTATATCACTGTATATTATAGAGAAGTCTTTATTATATCACTGTATATTATAGAGAAGTCTTTATTATATCCCTGTATATTATAGAGAAGTCTTTATTATATCGCTGTATATTATAGAGAAGTCTTTATTATATCCCTGTATATTATAGAGAAGTCTTTATTATATCACTGTATATTATAGAGGAGTCTTTATTATATCACTGTATATTATAGAGTCTTTATTATATCCCTGTATATTATAGAGTCTTTATTATATCCCTGTATATTATAGAGAAGTCTTTATTATATCGCTGTATATTATAGAGGAGTCTTTATTATATCGCTGTATATTATAGAGGAGTCTTTATTATATCCCTGTATATTATAGAGGAGTCTTTATTATATCGCTGTATATTATAGAGAAGTCTTTATTATATCCCTGTATATTATAGAGAAGTCTTTATTATATCCCTGTATATTATAGAGGAGTCTTTATTATATCCCTGTATATTATAGAGGAGTCTTTATTATATCGCTGTATATTATAGAGAAGTCTTTATTATATCGCTGTATATTATAGAGAAGTCTTTATTATATCCCTGTATATTATAGAGGAGTCTTTATTATATCGCTGTATATTATAGAGCAGTCTTTATTATATCCCTGTATATTATAGAGGAGTCTTTATTATATCACTGTATATTATAGAGAAGTCTTTATTATATCACTGTATATTATAGAGAAGTCTTTATTATATCCCTGTATATTATAGAGGAGTCTTTATTATATCCCTGTATATTATAGAGGAGTCTTTATTATATCACTGTATATTATAGAGAAGTCTTTATTATATCACTGTATATTATAGAGGAGTCTTTATTATATCACTGTATATTATAGAGTCTTTATTATATCCCTGTATATTATAGAGTCTTTATTATATCCCTGTATATTATAGAGGAGTCTTTATTATATCGCTGTATATTATAGAGAAGTCTTTATTATATCCCTGTATATTATAGAGAAGTCTTTATTATATCGCTGTATATTATAGAGGAGTCTTTATTATATCGCTGTATATTATAGAGGAGTCTTTATTATATCCCTGTATATTATAGAGGAGTCTTTATTATATCGCTGTATATTATAGAGAAGTCTTTATTATATCCCTGTATATTATAGAGAAGTCTTTATTATATCCCTGTATATTATAGAGGAGTCTTTATTATATCCCTGTATATTATAGAGGAGTCTTTATTATATCGCTGTATATTATAGAGAAGTCTTTATTATATCGCTGTATATTATAGAGAAGTCTTTATTATATCCCTGTATATTATAGAGGAGTCTTTATTATATCCCTGTATATTATAGAGAAGTCTTTATTATATCACTGTATATTATAGAGCAGTCTTTATTATATCCCTGTATATTATAGAGGAGTCTTTATTATATCACTGTATATTATAGAGAAGTCTTTATTATATCACTGTATATTATAGAGGAGTCTTTATTATATCGCTGTATATTATAGAGAAGTCTTTATTATATCCCTGTATATTATAGAGAGGTCTTTATTATATCACTGTATATTATAGAGAAGTCTTTATTATATCCCTGTATATTATAGAGAAGTCTTTATTATATCCCTGTATATTATAGAGGAGTCTTTATTATATCCCTGTATATTATAGAGAAGTAGATTATACGGCAACAATGGAAGGGTCAGATGGATTTTATAACACTCGGATTCTGCTAGAGCTGGAGAATTATTTACCTTATGAGACAACGCCCAGAGCAAACAGAATCCGTGTAGTGACTCAGCGCCAGATCCGCGTCAGCCATTGCCTCATAGAATAGTGAGGAGTATAGTGGCCCTCTATAATACACCCCCCGGCTCCACTATACTCGTCACTATTCTATAATACACCCCCCCGGCTCCGCTATACCCGTCACTATTCTATAATACACCCCCCCGGCTCCACTATACTCGTCACTATTCTATAATACACCCCCCGGCTCCACTATACTCGTCACTATTCTATAATACACCCCCCGGCTCCACTATACTCGTCACTATTCTATAATACACCCCCCGGCTCCACTATACTCGTCACTATTCTATAATACACCCCCCCGGCTCCACTATACTCGTCACTATTCTATAATACACCCCCCGGCTCCACTATACTCGTCACTATTCTATAATACACCCCCCGGCTCCACTATACTCGTCACTATTCTATAATACACCCCCCGGCTCCACTATACTCGTCACTATTCTATAATACACCCCCCGGCTCCACTATACCCGTCACTATTCTATAATACACCCCCCCCGGCTCCACTATACCCGTCACTATTCTATAATACACCCCCCCCGGCTCCACTATACCCGTCACTATTCTATAATACACCCCCCGGCTCCACTATACTCGTCACTATTCTATAATACAACCCCCCGGCTCCACTATACTCGTCACTATTCTATAATACAACCCCCCGGCTCCACTATACTCGTCACTATTCTATAATACACCCCCCGGCTCCACTATACCCGTCACTATTCTATAATACACCCCCCCCGGCTCCACTATACTCGTCACTATTCTATAATACACCCCCCCCGGCTCCACTATACTCGTCACTATTCTATAATACACCCCCCGGCTCCACTATACCCGTCACTATTCTATAATACACCCCCCGGCTCCACTATACTCGTCACTATTCTATAATACACCCCCCGGCTCCACTATACCCGTCACTATTCTATAATACACCCCCCGGCTCCACTATACCCGTCACTATTCTATAATACACCCCCCGGCTCCACTATACTCGTCACTATTCTATAATACACCCCCCCCGGCTCCACTATACCCGTCACTATTCTATAATACACCCCCCGGCTCCACTATACCCGTCACTATTCTATAATACACCCCCCGGCTCCACTATACCCGTCACTATTCTATAATACACCCCCCGGCTCCACTATACCCGTCACTATTCTATAATACACCCCCCCGGCTCCACTATACCCGTCACTATTCTATAATACACCCCCCGGCTCCACTATACTCGTCACTATTCTATAATACACCCCCCGGCTCCACTATACTCGTCACTATTCTATAATACAACCCCCCCAGCTCCACTATGCTATAATACAACCCCCCCTCCCTGCTCCACTATACTATAACACCCCCCCCCAGCTCCACTATACTATAATACACCCCCCCCAGCTCCACTATACTATAATACACCCCCCCAGCTCCACTATACTATAATACACCCCCCCCAGCTCCACTATACTATAATACACCCCCCCCCCACTATACTATAATACACCCCCCCCCCAGCTCCACTATACTATAATACACCCCCCGGCTCCACTATAATACACCCCCCCCCCCCAGCTCCACTATACTATAATACACCCCCCCCTGGCTCCACTATAATACACCCCCCCCAGCTCCACTATAATACACCGCCCCCCAGCTCCACTATAATACAACCCCCCCCCCCCGGCTCCACTATACTATAATACAACCCCCCCCACCCGGCTCCACTATACTATAATACACCCCCCGGCTTCACTATCCCCGTCACTATTCTATAATACACCCCCCCGGCTCCACTATACCCGTCACTATTCTATAATACACCCCCCGGCTCCACTATACCCGTCACTATTCTATAATACACCCCCCGGCTCCACTATACCCGTCACTATTCTATAATACACCCCCCGGCTCCACTATACCCGTCACTATTCTATAATACACCCCCCCGGCACCACTATACCCGTCACTATTCTATAATACACCCCCCCCGGCTCCACTATACTCGTCACTATTCTATAATACACCCCCCGGCTCCACTATACCCGTCACTATTCTATAATACACCCCCCGGCTCCACTATACCCGTCACTATTCTATAATACACCCCCCGGCTCCACTATACCCGTCACTATTCTATAATACACCCCCCGGCTCCACTATACTCGTCACTATTCTATAATACACCCCCCCGGCTCCACTATACTCGTCACTATTCTATAATACACCCCCCCGGCTCCACTATACCCGTCACTATTCTATAATACACCCCCCCGGCTCCACTATACTCGTCACTATTCTATAATACAACCCCCCCAGCTCCACTATACCCGTCACAATTCTATAATACACCCCCCCGGCTCCACTATACTCGTCACTATTCTATAATACACCCCCCGGCTCCGCTATACTCGTCACTATTCTATAATACGCCCCCCCGGCTCCGCTATACCCGTCACTATTCTATAATACACCCCCCCGGCTCCGCTATACTCGTCACTATTCTATAATACACCCCCCGGCTCCACTATACCCGTCACTATTCTATAATACACCCCCCGGCTCCACTATACCCGTCACTATTCTATAATACACCCCCCGGCTCCACTATACCCGTCACTATTCTATAATACACCCCCCCCGGCTCCACTATACTCGTCACTATTCTATAATACACCCCCCCCCGGCTCCACTATACCCGTCACTATTCTATAATACACCCCCCCCCGGCTCCACTATACCCGTCACTATTCTATAATACACCCCCCGGCTCCACTATACCCGTCACTATTCTATAATACACCCCCCCCGGCTCCACTATACTCGTCACTATTCTATAATACACCCCCCGGCTCCACTATACTCGTCACTATTCTATAATACACCCCCCCCCGGCTCCACTATACCCGTCACTATTCTATAATACACCCCCCCCCCGGCTCCACTATACCCGTCACTATTCTATAATACACCCCCCGGCTCCACTATACCCGTCACTATTCTATAATACAAACCCCCCCCCCCGGCTCCACTATACTATAATACAACCCCCGGCTCCACTATACCCGTCACTATTCTATAATACAACCCCCCCCCCGGCTCCACTATACTATAATACAACCCCCGGCTCCACTATTCTATAATACAACCCCCCCCCGGCTCCACTATTCTATAATACAACCCCCCCCCGGCTCCACTATTCTATAATACAACCCCCCCCCCGGCTCCACTATTCTATAATACAACCCCCCCCCCCCGGCTCCACTATACTATAATACAACCCCCCCCCCGGCTCCACTATACTATAATACAACCCCCCCCCCCCCGGCTCCACTATACCGGTCACTATTCTATAATACACCCCCCGGCTCCACTATACCCGTCACTATTCTATAATACAACCCCCGGCTCCACTATACCCGTCACTATTCTATAATACAACCCCCGGCTCCACTATACCCGTCACTATTCTATAATACAACCCCCCCAGCTCCACTATGCTATAATACAACCCCCCCTCCCTGCTCCACTATACTATAACACCCCCCCCCAGCTCCACTATACTATAATACACCCCCCAGCTCCACTATACTATAATACACCCCCCCCCAGCTCCACTATACTATAATACACCCCCCCCCAGCTCCACTATACTATAATACACCCCCCCCCACTATACTATAATACACCCCCCCCCAGCTCCACTATACTATAATACACCCCCCGGCTCAACTATACTATAATACACCCCCCCCCCAGCTCCACTATACTATAATACACCCCCCCCCCAGCTCCACTATACTATAATACACCCCCCCCAGCTCCACTATACTATAATACACCCCCCCCAGCTCCACTATACTATAATACACCCCCCCCCAGCTCCACTATACTATAATACACCCCCCGGCTCCACTATAATACACCCCCCCCCCAGCTCCACTATACTATAATACACCCCCCCCAGCTCCACTATACTATAATACACCCCCCCCAGCTCCACTATAATACACCCCCCCCAGCTCCACTATAATACACCCCCCCCCAGCTCCACTATACTATAATACAACCCCCCCCCCGGCTCCACTATACTATAATACAACCCCCCCTACCCCCCCGGCTCCACTATACTATAATACAACCCCCCCCACCCCCCCCCGGCTCCACTATACTATAATACACCCCCCGGCTTCACTATACTCGTCACTATTCTATAATACACCCCCCCGGCTCCGCTATACCCGTCACTATTCTATAATACACCCCCCCGGCTCCACTATACCCGTCACTATTCTATAATACACCCCCCCGGCTCCACTATACTCGTCACTATTCTATAATACACCCCCCGGCTCCGCTATACCCGTCACTATTCTATAATACACCCCCCGGCTCCACTATACTCGTCACTATTCTATAATACACCCCCCGGCTCCACTATACTCGTCACTATTCTATAATACACCCCCCGGCTCCACTATACCCGTCACTATTCTATAATACACCCCCCGGCTCCACTATACCCGTCACTATTCTATAATACACCCCCCGGCTCCACTATACTCGTCACTATTCTATAATACACCCCCCCGGCTCCCCTATACTCGTCACTATTCTATAATACACCCCCCCCGGCTCCACTATACTCGTCACTATTCTATAATACACCCCCCCCGGCTCCACTATACCCTTCACTATTCTATAATACACCCCCCGGCTCCGCTATACCCGTCACTATTCTATAATACACCCCCCCGGCTCCACTATACCCGTCACTATTCTATAATACACCCCCCCGGCTCCACTATACTCGTCACTATTCTATAATACACCCCCCGGCTCCACTATACCCGTCACTATTCTATAATACACCCCCCCCGGCTCCACTATACTCGTCACTATTCTATAATACAACCCCCCCCCCCCCCGGCTCCACTATACTCGTCACTATTCTATAATACACCCCCCGGCTCCACTATACTCGTCACTATTCTATAATACAACCCCCCGGCTCCACTATACTCGTCACTATTCTATAATACACCCCCCCGGCTCCACTATACCCGTCACTATTCTATAATACACCCCCCGGCTCCACTATACTCGTCACTATTCTATAATACACCCCCCCTGCTCCACTATACCCGACACTATTCTATAATACACCCCCCCGGCACCACTATACCCGTCACTATTCTATAATACACCCCCCCCGGCTCCACTATACTCGTCACTATTCTATAATACACCCCCCCGGCTCCGCTATACTCGTCACTATTCTATAATACACCCCCCGGCTCCACTATACCCGTCACTATTCTATAATACACCCCCCGGCTCCACTATACTCGTCACTATTCTATAATACACCCCCCGGCTCCACTATACCCGTCACTATTCTATAATACACCCCCCGGCTCCACTATACCCGTCACTATTCTATAATACACCCCCCGGCTCCACTATACCCGTCACTATTCTATAATACACCCCCCGGCTCCACTATACTCGTCACTATTCTATAATACAACCCCCCGGCTCCACTATACTCGTCACTATTCTATAATACACCCCCCGGCTCCACTATACTCGTCACTATTCTATAATACAACCCCCCGGCTCCACTATACTCGTCACTATTCTATAATACAACCCCCCGGCTCCACTATACTCGTCACTATTCTATAATACACCCCCGGCTCCACTATACCCGTCACTATTCTATAATACACCCCCCGGCTCCACTATACCCGTCACTATTCTATAATACACCCCCCGGCTCCACTATACCCGTCACTATTCTATAATACAACCCCCCGGCTCCACTATACTCGTCACTATTCTATAATACACCCCCCGGCTCCACTATACCCGTCACTATTCTATAATACACCCCCCGGCTCCACTATACTCGTCACTATTCTATAATACACCCCCCCGGCACCACTATACCCGTCACTATTCTATAATACACCCCCCGGCTCCACTATACTCGTCACTATTCTATAATACAACCCCCCCAGCTCCACTATGCTATAATACAACCCCCCCTCCCTGCTCCACTATTCTATAATACACCCCCCGGCTCCACTATACCCGTCACTATTCTATAATACACCCCCCGGCTCCACTATACCCGTCACTATTCTATAATACAACCCCCCGGCTCCACTATACTCGTCACTATTCTATAATACACCCCCCGGCTCCACTATACTCGTCACTATTCTATAATACACCCCCCGGCTCCACTATACTCGTCACTATTCTATAATACAACCCCCCGGCTCCACTATACCCGTCACTATTCTATAATACACCCCCCCGGCTCCACTATACTCGTCACTATTCTATAATACACCCCCCGGCTCCACTATACCCGTCACTATTCTATAATACACCCCCCCCGGCTCCACTATACCCGTCACTATTCTATAATACACCCCCCCGGCTCCACTATACCCGTCACTATTCTATAATACACCCCCCGGCTCCACTATACTCGTCACTATTCTATAATACACCCCCCGGCTCCGCTATACCCGTCACTATTCTATATTAATATGGGACACATCAGGACACCCCTTGATACAATATTATTTTATGTATTATGGAGACACCAGATCGAAGAAAAATCTGAAGCCGCCAATAACATGTTGAGGAGACGCAGGACATTATATACACGTGGCCCCCCAGTGACGGGATAATTCCCGCGTTACCTCTCGGTTGTAGCGCCGCGTGCTCAGGACTCGTATAGATGTTTATAGCTGCCCTCTAACAAGCACAGAGCGAGGGGGTGACCCCGGTGTACACGGCCCCCACACCTGCCTCTGTCACTCTGGGGGTGCCCTTCTAGAAGTGGGGTGACCTCCAGACAACCTGCAGAGCTGCGACCAGCACAAGAAATGATTATAATCCCATATCCGAGTAATCCTAAAACCATTAACAAATTGATAAAGCTGTGCGCCATTCTGAACAATACATTGGTGTGAGGAGAAGTATCCGCCGCGACGCGCAGCAACGATCTCTCATGTGACACATTTCTCAGTATAAATTACAGAAAAGAACGGGTTCTAATCTGTAATAACATAAAAGTTACTCAAAACTCGTCATTATGTCCCAAAATCTGCCCGGCATTAAGGGGTTAATGGTGGATTGCAGCAACCGGATCACATGGCCACAGGCCTCTGCGCCTGGTCTGACGGCGCCCTCTGGAGGAGCAGGCAGGAATTACTGCTGTAAACGCATGGATTACCGGAATACTGGTACATTTCCATGATGGGGGGGGGGGTAAAAAAACTGTGAATGTCGAGAAATAAACGCCACGGTGCGGATTTATATCACTGCGCTGTAATCTCCTCCGAATAATCAGGCTACAAGGTATACCCTCTGCTTATAGCAACCAGCTCCAAGTGCCATTAACCCCCCCCCTGCATGTTACAGGATCATGTCACCATTGGGTGGCGCTGCTCTATGACTCACTATAGAGGAGCAGATCAGGAGCTCTATACATTGATATATACGTGCAGCCCCACAATCATTCGCCATTTTTTTCACAGATACTTATTATTGAAGTCAAGAAATTGACTAAAGTTTTCTTATGGAGGGAACAGAAGCGCAACTGTCGGGGAGATCTCTGTTCACTGGAAAAGGGAAGAAAAAGCTCTGAATCATAAACAAGGTGGCGCTCGGCCAAGACTACTGGTGGTTTTTTGTTTTTACAATCTTTGCTCTGGAAAATATTAACACTTAACACTGGCGTCGGGGCTCCGGTCACACCGGCGTCAGGGCTCTGGACACACTGGCGTCAGGGCTCCGGTCACATTGGCGTCAAGGCTCTGTTCCGTCAGGGCTCTGGTCACACCGGCGTCAGGGCTCTGGTCACACCGGCGTCAGGGCTCTGGTCACACTGGCGTCAGGGTTCTGTTCCGTCAGGGCTCTGGTCACACTGGCGTCAGGACTCTGTTCCGTCAGGGCTCTGGTCACACCGGCGTCAGGGCTCCGGTCACATTGGCGTCAAGGCTCTGTTCCGTCAGGGCTCTGGTCACACCGGCGTCAGGGCTCTGGTCACACCGGCGTCAGGGCTCTGGTCACACTGGCGTCAGGGTTCTGTTCCGTCAGGGCTCTGGTCACACTGGCGTCAGGACTCTGTTCCGTCAGGGCTCTGGTCACATTGGCGTCAAGGCTCTGTTCCGTCAGGGCTCTGGTCACACCGGCGTCAGGGCTCTGGTCACACCGGCGTCAGGGCTCTGGTCACACTGGCGTCAGGGCTCTGTTCCGTCAGGGCTCTGGTCACATTGGCGTCAAGGCTCTGTTCCGTCAGGGCTCTGGTCACACCGGCGTCAGGGCTCTGGTCACACTGGCGTCAGGGTTCTGTTCCGTCAGGGCTCTGGTCACACTGGCATCAGGACTCTGTTCCGTCAGGGCTCTGGTCACACTGGCGTCAGGGTTCTGTTCCGTCAGGGCTCTGGTCACACTGGCGTCAGGACTCTGTTCCGTCAGGGCTCTGGTCACACCGGCGTCAGGGCTCTGGTCACACCGGCGTCAGGGCTCTGGTCACACTGGCGTCAGGACTCTGTTCCGTCAGGGCTCCGGTCGCACTGGCGTCAGGACTGTGTTCTGTCAGGACTCTGGTTATCAATGGCGGATGACACCAAGGTTACTGGCATTTCACCATTCCTCACACTACAATGTTCTGTTTGTTGGTTTATAAATGGATTGTGTATTGGACGGAGGTCATGAATAAGGCTGGAGCGATATGTATGACACGATGCGGCACTCTGATATTAGTCACCATTGGGATACCGGTAGTTAAAGGGCCATAGACTGCACGATATCTGCAATGACCAGAGTGATTGTTACTAGTATCACTTGCGTGCTTTGCTACCCGTATAAAAGGGCCGCTGAAAAACAAGGAGGTGGGAAGTGATTGGTTGTGCTGGACACGTCTTCCACTGCTGCTTTTCGCCGGTCACTCCCAATGTGTGTCTTGTTTGCGGCTCCTCTGAAGTTCGGGTCCCCACGTTAAGACTTCAAGTGTCACAGATACAGGATGGACCCAGATGTATCAGCGGCCAGAGATCCCGTCCTCAGCTGTGACCAGCGCACATTGTCCAGCGGCCGCTCCCTGGTGGTCGGGTATTATTAGGAGACGGCCCAAATCTGGCCAAAGAAGGATTCCCCCATAGAAAGGGCCTAAATAAAGCCTCAAGGGGGAGTGCGAGACTTTCCGGGAACAGTGTCTCCTTTCACATGAACATAAATCAGCCGCTGCCCGTCAGTGAGGCCCCTAAAACCATCCGCTGATTACACGGCCGCCATTCACAAAGCCCCGCAATAAAGGAGAGCTGCCTGGTAACTGCTGCTGTGCCAGGGCCTGCCAGTCCACATGACTCCCACATCCGCCCATACTTGCCACTAGGAACACCCTGGGTAACCCTGGGAACCGGCGGCGGAGCTCTGATATTCAGGATCCCCCATTGTTTTTCTTGCTGGGAATTCTGTGACATTTGCAGAAGAAAAAACAACTAAAACTAATGAACAAAACTAAAACCAGCTTCAAAGTACGAGGGGCAAGATCCGGCCAGAAGCCCCGTCTGCGTGAATGACCCCCCAGGTAAATCTACGTGTCAGGACTGTCCTTCCAATAACCCTCATACACAATATATATCTATACACATCAGCCAATGCAGGCACGAGGCACGAGGCACAGAAACCCTAAACCTCCCCTCATGTCACATCTGTAACCAAAGAAAACAGCAACAGTCAAGATCCAACTTACTAATCCTGTTGCCATTTTCCCCAGTTTCAAAATATCTGCTTGTTATCAGTGAATGAAAACAGTGTTAATATCTAAAGCCTGTCCTATCGTGACATGTTCACGTCTGAGGGGCTCGCTACAATGTATCCGTGCAGGCAATCCTATGTGACATAAACAGACTAGACTTCAGACTGATCCTTTTTCCACTGATACATTGTAACAAACTATCCAGGACATTTGTTTTTGCGGCTGTGATTAGCCCCTCGAGGTGCGGCGCGCCTCACGTCTATCTGTGGACTCTGCAGCCCATTACAAGGATATTATTTTATTTCTTTACAAAAACCCTAAAAATAGGCCACAAAATGTCCAACAGGTGAAGAAGATAAAAACCATCAATCCCGGTCACATAGACATCCACTATGGACGCAATCCCGGGGTGTCAGGGGGAGGGGCGCAATCCCGGGGTGTCAGGGGGAGGGGCGCAATCCCAGGTGTCAGGGGGAGGGACGCAATCCCAGGGGGTGTCAGGGGGAGGGACGCAATCCCAGGTGTCAGGGGGAGGGGCGCAATCCCGGGGGTTGTCAGGGGGAGGGGGCGCAATCCCAGGTGTCAGGGGGAGGGGCGCAATCCCAGGTGTCAGGGGGACGGACACAATCCCAGGTGTCAGTGGGACGGACACAATCCCAGGTGTCAGTGGGACGGACACAATCCAAGGTGTCAGTGGGACGGACACAATCCAAGGTGTCAGTGGGATGGACACAATCCCAGGTGTCAGTGGGATGGACACAATCCCAGGTGTCAGTGGGATGGACACAATCCCAGGTGTCAGTGGGATGGACACAATCCCAGGTGTCAGTGGGATGGACACAATCCCAGGTGTCAGTGGGATGGACACAATCCCAGGTGTCAGTGGGATGGACACAATCCCAGGTGTCAGTGGGATGGACACAATCCCAGGTGTCAGTGGGATGGACACAATCCCAGGTGTCAGTGGGATGGACACAATCCCAGGTGTCAGTGGGATGGACACAATCCCAGGTGTCAGTGGGATGGACACAATCCCAGGTGTCAGTGGGATGGACACAATCCCAGGTGTCAGTGGGATGGACACAATCCCAGGTGTCAGAGGGATGGACACAATCCCAGGTGTCAGTGGGATGGACACAATCCCAGGTGTCAGTGGGATGGACACAATCCCAGGTGTCAGTGGGATGAACACAATCCCAGGTGTCAGTGGGATGACCACTGCCCCCACTGGTCACTGCTCTGCTGCTTGGAGGGCCAGTGACTACACCTAACGTCGCTGAATGATATGGAGGGGGTGGGGGAACCTACATCTGACATGTCACACAGAAAGGGACAATGTAAAGAGTCCCAGATCGCACTGCTGACCCGGGATCATCCACACAGGACACCAGGTGTAAGACATGGCTGCACCAGAGGTGACCCGGGCGGACGAGCACATGGCCCATCTACAGACCCTGGGATCTCTGCTTCAGGCCTCGTTTACACGAGCGGGATATACGTCCGTGCAACGCGCGTGCTTTTCACGCGTGTCGTACGCACCTATATTAGTCTATGGGGCAGTGCAGCGTGAGTCCGCTGAAAAAAAACTCACGACATGTCCTATATTTGTGCGCTGTTCGCGCATCACGCACCCATTGAAGTCAATGGGTGCGTGAAAATCACGCAGGTCACACGGAAGCACTTCCGTGCGAACTGCGTGATTCGCGCAACAGCTGTCAAAAGGATGAATGAAAACAGAAAAGCACCGCGTGCTACAAACATCTAAACGGAGTGTCATAATGATGGCGGCTGCGCGAATATCACGCAGCCGCGCATCATATGCTGAGGCCACACGGAGCTGTTAAGTGCCTTTTGCGCACGCAAAACGCACACGCTCGTGTAAACCAGGCCTGAGTGTGAGACCCATTAGCTGCATGTTCAGTGCAGCAGATCATCCAGCAGGGGGCGCACACATATATACATCTATACATAGACTGCTACACACACACAGACCTCATGTAGACAGGCGTATTGTTCCCATATTGATATTATGAGGAGCAACGGTCAGACCTGTGGAGATCTCATTGGAAATCTCTGCATCGGTGGAGCTGGATTATATGTGCAGAAAGCGGAGCTCATCTTCCGGAGACACCCAGACTACAGACAGATGGTGACAACTCTGATACACCCCCCATGGGAGACAACGATCAATACTGACGACCTCCAATCACTGAGGCACCGCCGAGACGCCGCAGAGAAGACGCGCCGCAGAGAAGACGCGCCGCAGAGAAGACGCGCCGCAGAGAAGACGCGCCGCAGAGAAGACGCGCCGCAGAAACAGGTCACTTCAGGCTTTGTGCACCTTTGAAAACAGGTTTTTTTTTTCTTTTAATAAAACAGTCTGATTGGTGCAACTTTCTGATTACTTTTTATCAAAAACATTTTTTTTTTTTCTTAAACAGATTTTTATTGAAAGAAAAATCGAGGCAGCGCAAATAACATTGTACAAAAGTGAATTCAGGGCAAAAAAGAAAATAGCAGAAAAACAGGTCATGACTTTTACTTTTGGAGATCCTATTTCTTTTCCCTGTATATGGAGCAGCTTTATCATGCGCTGGAACCTGAATCCGTCATCACCTTAGATGTGATCGGTAACAGGTGGATCCTGCGTGTAAGAGACCCACAGGACCCACTGATACTGAACCCGTCAGTCCCGCAGATCTGATGGATACAGGACTCAGCACTAGACACAACTGCTCTATATACAGGACACAAAGCAGCTGCATCTCAAAAATGGCAAGAATTGTTCAATAACAAGTATTTAGAAAGTTGCACCAATCACACGATACATTTTTATTTTTAAAAAACCCACAGTTTTCAGAAGTTGTACCGGCCTTTAAAGAGGATGTCACTAGTTTATCAATCCCCGATCTCCTGACTAATCTAACAGGCCTGTGCCGCTGACAACTACAGTGACATTCCTTTATTGTTTGCAAAGTTCTGAGCGCTAAGGTCCTGTTGACACAGCTTTGGCACGTTTTTGGCCGCGGAAACCGTGGCAACAAATGTCCGAAATTGAGTTTTTTCCCAGGTGCGGAAAAAAAAAGCTCAAGGTAAAAAAGAATCTTGAGGCGTTTAATGCCTCAAAAACCCCATTGAAATCAATGGGATACGTAAAAACACTGCGAAAGGCCGACGCGTTTTTAGATGCGTTTTATGTAAAAAAAAAAAAAAAAAACGCTCGCGGTTTTTCCCTTTGCCTGTTGAAGGAATAAGTAAAAAAAAAAAAATGGGCAAAACCGCATAGAAAAAAGTGGCAAAAAAATCACCTGTGGTGCAAAACCACTTACAAAAAACGGAGCTGATTTTTCCAGGCTGAATTTTCTGCCTGCATAAAACTCAGTGTGAACAGGACCTGAATAGCAAAATAGGAGGGGACTCTTTCTTTTCTCTCTGAGCGGACGCTGTCCAATCAGCTTACAGCTTCTCCCCCTTCCCTGCCCAGCAACACAGCGTGATCATATAGTATACAGCTTCTATACCCGACTGTGTTTTCAAATGGTGATATCTCCGGTTGTTTCACAGCTAGAACTGCGACACTAGGGTCATATGAAAGATTAGATTATGCCACCAGCACCGCTCTCATCTGCCACCAGCACCGCTCTCGTCTGCCACCAGCACCGCTCTCGTCTGCCACCAGCACCGCTGTTCTAGGTGGTCCACAGCCGGAGATATATCTATATGGAGCGATCCCCCCTCCCTCCGGCCTCGGTCTCTCACACTGTGTGAAGCAGCTTCATGCTGATTGGTCAGAGGCTGTGAGGAGGCTCCACCTCCGGAGAATCTCTGCGGTTACCTGCCACTTCTATAATAAAGGCTCATTTACATATTTAGAAAAAAGCTCATAACTTTTAAAATAAACTTTTTGGGACACAATTTCCACTATTCTCATCAGTGTGACGGCGCCGATCAGATTAGCCAGGAGATCGGACATTAATAAACTAGTAACAGATCCTCTTTAAGTGCTGATAAAAATGGGAAAAATATATTGTTTACTTCCATCCTTCAAGATTAAGGCCTAAAGCCTGAGGCTGCACTACTGAGGGATTGATGACTAAGCGGCAGACGTACGGACTGGTGATTCATACGCCGGACTTCGTCAGAAACCCACAGGAATAAGACGCAACAAGTTTATTAACAAGACTCCTAAAAAATGTCTGCCATCTGCTGCTGTCCGTACGCCAGAAAGTGACATTTACATCAGATACGAGCTGGCGTAGACTTCCGCTATAATTTACCCAAATTTCTGGCATAAATTATAGAAAATCTGTTGGGCTATGGGGGGCCCATCCATCCCACTAGACCCTGCCCACATTTTGTTTTCTTTGAAGTTGAGAAAAGGGATCAAAGGTACAAAATAAATATCTTAAAATACAAGTTGCATTATACGATATATACATATTACCCTAAGAATAAGAACCATCATATTGTCAGGTCCGTATATCAGGGTAGCTCCCTTCTCCCTTTTATTTCACACCGAATAACCACCTCTGTAAATTGAAAGCTGAAGGCATGCCTGGAAAGAAGTAAACCAGCCAAAGGTGTTGGTACACAGCTTTCCCTCGATCAGACAGGAGGAGAACTGCCCTTTATTCAGAACAAAGAAATATACATGGTAATGATCCCTGACAATATATCCCAGCATGTGTGGATCACAATCCGTACTAATGCATTAACTCCCTTTTCTAACCCAATTTTCAGAAATGTTCACCCAATGTACTAGTTGTATCCTAAAGACCTGATAAAATTAGAAATTGCCAAGATCTACGTCGTTTTGGGCAATGCCATAGCATGCGCACTAATTCACAACCACATCTCAGGCATTTATACTCCACCCACCCACTAGGCCCTGCCCACTTTTTAAGAGTGCTGTGAGTGGCGGACACCGTCAAAGTGCGTCAGAACTTGCAACTATTTAACGACAGAAGACTGGCGTAATGCGGTTTTTCAAATTCCCCCCTAAATGTCCCCTTCTGGTTCCTGTCAGATGCAATGTTGTCATGGAGACTCCATCCACATGACTGTCCACACATAACTGCCACTATTCAAGCCAGGCAGGATGTAGATGGTGATTTAGGTCCACACAAGGTCTCCATGACATCACTGCAGGGGATATGATGTCATCAGAACCATATCAGTAGTGCAGCCTCAGGCTTAGGGCTGGGTCCGTCAGCCAGCGAGCGGCGGGGGTGTCCGTCAGCCAGCGAGCGGCGGGGGTGTCCGTCAGCCAGCGAGCGGCGGGGGTGTCCGTCAGCCAGCGAGCGGCGGGGGTGTCCGTCAGCCAGCGAGCGGCGGGGGTGTCCGTCAGCCAGCGAGCGGCGGGGATTTAGTCAGTCAGAGGAGTATTGGTCAGACATTTAGTTTGCCAGCTGTCAGTGAGGTGATTGTCCGGACCCTGTTAGCAGTCAGGACCCTGTAGATGTTTGTGTGCAGATTTTCAGGGCCTCTAGGGTTCCCTATGCCTCGAGCAGCTCCAGATCTTACCTTTATCACTAGACAGCATGCCGGCCCCAAACTCCTGACTGTCACCTTCACTGTGCACAAAAGCTCCACTCCCACAATTCAGCAGGAGGAGCCGTGTGCTAAGACGCGTGGACTTTGTTAATCAGTCTACCTGAGCTGGACTACACCTGCTCCTGCCACCAGGACTCCTTACACAAAGGAGACTAAACTAACAAAGGGCCCAGTGCATTTATAGGAAGATCCCAGGCAAGAAAATCACTTCAATCTGAAAGAACTGCAAGTTATAGGGATTATAGAGACGTGTTTCCAGGAGTAGAGGGTATAGAGCGGTGAGGACAAGTCCCCAGGAGTAGAGGGTATAGAGCGGTGAGGACACGTCTCCAGGAGTAGAGGGTATAGAGCGGTGAGGACACGTCTCCAGGAGTAGAGGGTATAGAGCGGTGAGGACACGTCTCCAGGAGTAGAGGGTATAGAGCGGTGAGGACACGTCTCCAGGAGTAGAGGGTATAGAGCGGTGAGGACACGTCTCCAGGAGTAGAAGGTATAGAGCGGTGAGGACACGTCCCCAGGAGTAGAGGGTATAGAGCGGTGAGGACACGTCCCCAGGAGTAGAGGGTATAGAGCGGTGAGGACACGTCCCCAGGAGTAGAGGGTATAGAGCGGTGAGGACACGTCCCCAGGAGTAGAGGGTATAGAGCGGTGAGGACACGTCTCCAGGAGTAGAGGGAATAGAGCGGTGAGGACACGTCTCCAGGAGTAGAGGGTATAGAGCGGAGTAGAGAGTATAGAGCGGAGTAGAGGGTATAGAGCGGTGAGGACACGTCTCCAGGAGTAGAGGGTATAGAGCGGTGAGGACACGTCCCCAGGAGTAGAGGGTATAGAGCGGTGAGGACACGTCCCCAGGAGTAGAGGGTATAGAGCGGTGAGGACACGTCCCCAGGAGTAGAGGGTATAGAGCGGTGAGGACACGTCCCCAGGAGTAGAGGGTATAGAGCGGTGAGGACACGTCCCCAGGAGTAGAGGGTATAGAGCGGTGAGGACACGTCTCCAGGAGTAGAGGGTATAGAGCGGTGAGGACACGTCTCCAGGAATAGAGGGTATAGAGCGGTGAGGACACGTCTCCAGGAGTAGAGGGTATAGAGCGGAGTAGAGGGTATAGAGCGGAGTAGAGGGTATAGAGCGGTGAGGACACGTCTCCAGGAGTAGAGGGTATAGAGCGGAGTAGAGGGTATAGAGCGGTGAGGACACGTCTCCAGGAGTAGAGGGCATAGAGCGGTGAGTACACGTCGCCAGGAGTAGAGGGTATAGAGCGGTGAGGACACGTCCCCAGGAGTAGAGGGTATAGAGCGGTGAGGACACGTCTCCAGGAGTAGAGGGTATAGAGCGGTGAGGACACGTCTCCAGGAGTAGAGGGTATAGAGCGGAGTAGAGGGTATAGAGCGGAGTAGAGGGTATAGAGCGGAGTAGAGGGTATAGAGCGGTGAGGACACGTCTCCAGGAGTAGAGGGTATAGAGCGGTGAGGACACGTCCCCAGGAGTAGAGGGTATAGAGCGGTGAGGACACGTCCCCAGGAGTAGAGGGTATAGAGCGGTGAGGACACGTCCCCAGGAGTAGAGGGTATAGAGCGGTGAGGACACGTCCCCAGGAGTAGAGGGTATAGAGCGGTGAGGACACGTCCCCAGGAGTAGAGGGTATAGAGCGGAGTAGAGAGTATAGAGCGGAGTAGAGGGTATAGAGCGGTGAGGACACGTCTCCAGGAGTAGAGGGTATAGAGCGGTGAGGACACGTCCCCAGGAGTAGAGGGTATAGAGCGGTGAGGACACGTCCCCAGGAGTAGAGGGTATAGAGCGGTGAGGACACGTCCCCAGGAGTAGAGGGTATAGAGCGGTGAGGACACGTCCCCAGGAGTAGAGGGTATAGAGCGGTGAGGACACGTCCCCAGGAGTAGAGGGTATAGAGCGGTGAGGACACGTCTCCAGGAGTAGAGGGTATAGAGCGGTGAGGACACGTCTCCAGGAGTAGAGGGTATAGAGCGGTGAGGACACGTCTCCAGGAGTAGAGGGTATAGAGCGGTGAGGACACGTCTCCAGGAGTAGAGGGTATAGAGCGGTGAGGACACGTCTCCAGGAGTAGAGGGTATAGAGCGGTGAAGACACGTCCCCAGGAGTAGAGGGTATAGAGCGGTGAGGACACGTCCCCAGGAGTAGAGGGTATTGAGCGGTGAGGACACGTCCCCAGGAGTAGAGGGTATAGAGCGGTGAGGACACGTCTCCAGGAGTAGAGGGTATAGAGCGGTGAGGACACGTCTCCAGGAGTAGAGGGTATAGAGCGGTGAGGACACGTCTCCAGGAGTAGAGGGTATAGAGCGGTGAGGACACGTCTCCAGGAGTAGAGGGTATAGAGCGGTGAGGACACGTCTCCAGGAGTAGAGGGTATAGAGCGGTGAGGACACGTCTCCAGGAGTAGAGGGTATAGAGCGGTGAGGACACGTCCCCAGGAGTAGAGGGTATAGAGCGGTGAGGACACGCCTCCAGGAGTAGAGGGTATAGAGCGGAGTAGAGGGTATAGAGCGGAGTAGAGGGTATAGAGCGGTGAGGACACGTCTCCAGGAGTAGAGGGTATAGAGCGGTGAGGACACGCCTCCAGGAGTAGAGGGTATAGAGCGGTGAGGACACGTCTCCAGGAGTAGAGGGTATAGAGCGGAGTAGAGGGTATAGAGCGGAGTAGAGGGTATAGAGCGGTGAAGACACGTCCCCAGGAGTAGAGGGTATAGAGCGGTGAGGACACGTCCCCAGGAGTAGAGGGTATAGAGCGGTGAGGTCACGTCCCCAGGAGTAGAGGGTATAGAGCGGTGAGGTCACGTCCCCAGGAGTAGAGGGTATAGAGCGGAGTAGAGGGTATAGAGCTGTGAGGACGTGTCTCCATGAGTAGAGGGTATAGAGCGGAGTAGAGGGTATAGAGCGGAGTAGAGGGTATAGAGCGGAGTAGAGGGTATAGAGCGGAGTAGAGGGTATAGAGCGGAGTAGAGGGTATAGAGCGGAGTAGAGGGTATAGAGCGGAGTAGAGGGTATAGAGCTGTGAGGACACGTCCCCAGGAGTAGAGGGTATAGAGCGAAGTAGAGGGTATAGATTGTAGTAGAGGGTATAGAGCTGTGAGGACGTGTCTCCAGGAGTAGAGGGTATAGAGCGGAGTAGAGGGTATAGAGCGGAGTAGAGGGTATAGAGCGGAGTAGAGGGTATAGAGCGGAGTAGAGGGTATAGAGCAGAGTAGAGGGTATAGAGCAGAGTAGAGGGTATAGAGCGGAGTAGAGGGTATAGAGCGGAGTAGAGGGTATAGAGCGGAGTAGAGGGTATAGAGCGGAGTAGAGGGTATAGAGCGGAGTAGAGGGTATAGAGCGGAGTAGAGGGTATAGAGCGGAGTAGAGGGTATAGAGCGGAGTAGAGGGTATAGAGCGGAGTAGAGGGTATAGAGCGGAGTAGAGGGTATAGAGCGGAGTAGAGGGTATAGAGCGGAGTTGAGGGTATAGAGCAGAGTTGAGGGTATAGAGCGGAGTTGAGGGTATAGAGCGGAGTTGAGGGTATAGAGCGGAGTTGAGGGTATAGAGCGGAGTTGAGGGTATAGAGCTGTGAGGACGTGTCTCGCGGAGTAGAGGGTATAGAGCGGAGTAGAGGGTATAGAGCGGAGTAGAGGGTATAGAGCGGAGTAGAGGGTATAGAGCGGAGTAGAGGGTATAGAGCGGAGTAGAGGGTATAGAGCGGAGTAGAGGGTATAGAGCAGAGTAGAGGGTATAGAGCGGAGTAGAGGGTATAGAGCGGAGTAGAGGGTATAGAGCGGAGTAGAGGGTATAGAGCGGAGTAGAGGGTATAGAGCGGAGTAGAGGGTATAGAGCGGAGTAGAGGGTATAGAGCGGAGTAGAGGGTATAGAGCGGAGTAGAGGGTATAGAGCGGAGTAGAGGGTATAGAGCGGAGTAGAGGGTATAGAGCGGAGTAGAGGGTATAGAGCGGAGTAGAGGGTATAGAGCGGAGTAGAGGGTATAGAGCAGAGTAGAGGGTATAGAGCGGAGTAGAGGGTATAGAGCGGAGTAGAGGGTATAGAGCGGAGTAGAGGGTATAGAGCGGAGTAGAGGGTATAGAGCGGAGTAGAGGGTATAGAGCGGAGTAGAGGGTATAGAGCGGAGTAGAGGGTATAGAGCGGAGTAGAGGGTATAGAGCGGAGTAGAGGGTATAGAGCGGAGTAGAGGGTATAGAGCGGAGTAGAGGGTATAGAGCGGAGTAGAGGGTATAGAGCGGAGTTGAGGGTATAGAGCGGAGTAGAGGGTATAGAGCGGAGTTGAGGGTATAGAGCGGAGTTGAGGGTATAGAGCGGAGTTGAGGGTATAGAGCGGAGTTGAGGGTATAGAGCGGAGTTGAGGGTATAGAGCGGAGTTGAGGGTATAGAGCGGAGTTGAGGGTATAGAGCTGTGAGGACGTGTCTCGCGGAGTAGAGGGTATAGAGCGGAGTAGAGGGTATAGAGCGGAGTAGAGGGTATAGAGCGGAGTAGAGGGTATAGAGCGGAGTAGAGGGTATAGAGCGGAGTAGAGGGTATAGAGCTGTGAGGACGTGTCTCCAGGAGTAGAGGGTATAGAGCGGAGTAGAGGGTATAGAGCTGTGAGGACACGTCCCCAGGAGTAGAGGGTATAGAGCGGTGAGGACGCGTCTCCAGGAGTAGAGGGTATAGAGCGGAGTAGAGGGTATAGAGCTGTGAGGACGCGTCTCCAGGAGTAGAGGGTATAGAGTGGAGTAGAGGGTATAGAGTGGAGTAGAGGGTATAGAGCGGAGTAGAGGGTATAGAGCGGAGTAGAGGGTATAGAGCGGTGAGGACACGTCCCCAGGAGTAGAGGGTATAGAGCGGTGAGGACACGTCTCCAGGAGTAGAGGGTATTGAGCGGTGAGGACACGTCTCCAGGAGTAGAGGGTATTGAGCGGTGAGGACACGTCCCCAGGAGTAGAGGGTATAGAGCGGTGAGGACACGTCTCCAGGAGTAGAGGGTATAGAGCGGAGTAGAGGGTATAGAGCTGTGAGGACACGTCTCCAGGAGTAGAGGGTATAGAGCGGTGAGGACACGTCTCCAGGAGTAGAGGGTATAGAGCGGTGAGGACACGTCTCCAGGAGTAGAGGGTATAGAGCGGAGTAGAGGGTATAGAGCGGTGAGGACACGTCTCCAGGAGTAGAGGGTATAGAGCAGAGTAGAGGGTATAGAGCGGTGAGGACACGTCTCCAGGAGTAGAGGGTATAGAGCGGTGAGGACACGTCCCCAGGAGTAGAGGGTATAGAGCGGTGAGGACACGTCTCCAGGAGTAGAGGGTATAGAGCGGTGAGGACACGTCCCCAGGAGTAGAGGGTATAGAGCGGTGAGGACACGTCCCCAGGAGTAGAGGGTATAGAGCGGTGAGGACACGTCTCCAGGAGTAGAGGGTATAGAGCGGTGAGGACACGTCCCCAGGAGTAGAGGGTATAGAGCTGTGAGGACACGTCTCCAGGAGTAGAGGGTATAGAGCGGAGTAGAGGGTATAGAGCGGTGAGGACACGTCTCCAGGAGTAGAGGGTATAGAGCGGAGTAGGGGGTATAGAGCGGTGAGGACACGTCTCCAGGAGTAGAGGGTATAGAGCGGAGTAGAGGGTATAGAGCGGTGAGGACACGTCTCCAGGAGTAGATGGTATAGAGCGGAGTAGAGGGTATAGAGCGGAGTAGAGGGTATAGAGCGGAGTAGAGGGTATAGAGCGGAGTAGAGGGTATAGAGCGGAGTAGAGGGTATAGAGCGGAGTAGAGGGTATAGAGCGGAGTAGAGGGTATAGAGCGGAGTAGAGGGTATAGAGCGGAGTAGAGGGTATAGAGCGGAGTAAAGGGTATAGAGCTGTGAGGACGTGTCTCCAGGAGCAGAGGGTATGGAGCGGAGTAGAGGGTATAGAGCGGAGTAGAGGGTATAGAGCGGAGTAGAGGGTATAGAGCGGAGTAGAGGGTATAGAGCGGAGTAGAGGTTATAGAGCGGAGTAGAGGTTATAGAGCGGAGTAGAGGGTATAGAGCGGAGTAGAGGGTATAGAGCGGAGTAGAGGGTATAGAGCGGAGTAGAGGGTATAGAGCGGAGTAGAGGGTATAGAGCTGTGAGGACGTGTCTCCAGGAGTAGAGGGTATAGAGCGGAGTAGAGGGTATAGAGCTGTGAGGACACGTCTCCAGGAGTAGAGGGTATAGAGCGGTGAGGACGCGTCTCCAGGAGTAGAGGGTATAGAGGGGAGTAGAGGGTATAGAGCGGTGAGGACGTGTCTCCAGGAGTAGAGGGTATAGAGTGGAGTAGAGGGTATAGAGCGGAGTAGAGGGTATAGAGCGGTGAGGACGTGTCTCCAGGAGTAGAGGGTATAGAGCGGTGAGGACACGTCCCCAGGAGTAGAGGGTATAGAGCGGTGAGGACACGTCCCCAGGAGTAGAGGGTATAGAGCGGTGAGGACACGTCCCCAGGAGTAGAGGGTATAGAGCGGTGAGAACACGTCCCCAGGAGTAGAGGGTATTGAGCGGTGAGGACACGTCCCCAGGAGTAGAGGGTATAGAGCGGTGAGGACACGTCCCCAGGAGTAGAGGGTATAGAGCGGTGAGGACACGTCCCCCAGGAGTAGAGGGTATAGAGCGGTGAGGACACGTCCCCAGGAGTAGAGGGTATAGAGCGGTGAGGACACGTCCCCCAGGAGTAGAGGGTATAGAGCGGTGAGGACACGTCCCCAGGAGTAGAGGGTATAGAGCGGTGAGGACACGTCCCCAGGAGTAGAGGGTATAGAGCGGTGAGGACACGTCCCCAGGAGTAGAGGGTATAGAGCGGTGAGGACACGTCTCCAGGAGTAGAGGGTATAGAGCGGAGTAGAGGGTATAGAGCGGTGAGGACACGTCTCCAGGAGTAGATGGTATAGAGCGGAGTAGAGGGTATAGAGCGGAGTAGAGGGTATAGAGCGGAGTAGAGGGTATAGAGCGGAGTAGAGGGTATAGAGCGGAGTAGAGGGTATAGAGCGGAGTAGAGGGTATAGAGCGGAGTAGAGGGTATAGAGCGGAGTAGAGGGTATAGAGCGGAGTAGAGGGTATAGAGCGGAGTAAAGGGTATAGAGCGGAGTAAAGGGTATAGAGCGGAGTAAAGGGTATAGAGCTGTGAGGACGTGTCTCCAGGAGCAGAGGGTATAGAGCGGAGTAGAGGGTATAGAGCGGAGTAGAGGGTATAGAGCGGAGTAGAGGGTATAGAGCGGAGTAGAGGGTATAGAGCGGAGTAGAGGGTATAGAGCTGTGAGGACGTGTCTCCAGGAGTAGAGGGTATGGAGCGGAGTAGAGGGTATAGAGTGGAGTAGAGGGTATAGAGCGGAGTAGAGGGTATAGAGCTGTGAGGACGTGTCTCCAGGAGTAGAGGGTATAGAGCGGAGTAGAGGGTATAGAGCGGAGTAGAGGGTATAGAGCTGTGAGGACGTGTCTCCAGGAGTAGAGGGTATAGAGCGGAGTAGAGGGTATAGAGCGGAGTAGAGGGTATAGAGCTGTGAGGACGTGTCTCCAGGAGTAGAGGGTATAGAGCGGAGTAGAGGGTATAGAGCTGTGAGGACACGTCTCCAGGAGTAGAGGGTATAGAGCGGTGAGGACACGTCTCCAGGAGTAGAGGGTATAGAGCGGTGAGGACACGTCTCCAGGAGTAGATGGTATAGAGCGGAGTAGAGGGTATAGAGCGGAGTAGAGGGTATAGAGCGGAGTAGAGGGTATAGAGCGGAGTAGAGGGTATAGAGCGGAGTAGAGGGTATAGAGCTGTGAGGACGTGTCTCCAGGAGTAGAGGGTATGGAGCGGAGTAGAGGGTATAGAGCGGAGTAGAGGGTATAGAGCGGAGTAGAGGGTATAGAGCGGAGTAGAGGGTATAGAGCGGAGTAGAGGGTATAGAGCGGAGTAGAGGGTATAGAGCGGAGTAGAGGGTATAGAGCGGAGTAGAGGGTATAGAGCGGAGTAAAGGGTATAGAGCGGTGAGGACGTATCTCCAGGAGCAGAGGGTATGGAGCGGAGTAGAGGGTATAGAGCGGAGTAGAGGGTATAGAGCGGAGTAGAGGGTATAGAGCGGAGTAGAGGGTATAGAGCGGAGTAGAGGGTATAGAGCGGAGTAGAGGGTATAGAGCGGAGTAGAGGGTATAGAGCGGAGTAGAGGGTATAGAGCGGAGTAGAGGGTATAGAGCGGAGTAGAGGGTATAGAGCGGAGTAGAGGGTAGAGAGCGGAGTAGAGGGTAGAGAGCGGAGTAAAGGGTATAGAGCGGAGTAAAGGGTATAGAGCGGAGTAGAGGGTATAGAGCGGAGTAGAGGGTATAGAGCGGAGTAGAGGGTATAGAGCGGAGTAGAGGGTATAGAGCGGAGTAGAGGGTATAGAGCGGAGTAGAGGGTATAGAGCGGAGTAGAGGGTATAGAGCGGAGTAGAGGGTATAGAGCGGAGTAGAGGGTATAGAGCGGAGTAGAGGGTATAGAGCGGAGTAGAGGGTATAGAGCGGAGTAGAGGGTATAGAGCGGAGTAAAGGGTATAGAGCGGAGTAAAGGGTATAGAGCTGTGAGGACGTGTCTCCAGGAGCAGAGGGTATGGAGCGGAGTAGAGGGTATAGAGCGGAGTAGAGGGTATAGAGCGGAGTAGAGGGTATAGAGCGGAGTAGAGGGTATAGAGCGGAGTAGAGGGTATAGAGCGGAGTAGAGGGTATAGAGCTGTGAGGACGTGTCTCCAGGAGTAGAGGGTATAGACTAGATATCCTGCATTCCTTCAGATTAAGCATTTGCATATTTCTCCAGGAAGAGGTCAGCCCCTAGGATGAGCAGATTTGGAATAAGGGTCGTCAGAGAGAGGTGTCACCTCCTCCATCACAATCTGGACCGCTGTAGCTCATGGTTTTCTGTTATCAAATTCAAGGGATTAAAGTCTGGCAGTAACAGGATGACCCAGGGCCAACTCCACCCTGTCTGGGCATCCATCGAGCTCCGGTAGACTCAGTATTTTGCTGCCCTGAATCAGCAGGTGCACCATGAAGAACGCCCAAAACGTAGAATAGGGAGCGCAGAATCCTTTAAAGATGTGACAGACCACACGCCTATAGATGTTACAGACCCCACTCCTATAGATGTTACAGACCCCACTCCTATAGATGTTACAGACCCCACGCCTATAGATGTTACAGACCCCACGCCTATAGATGTGACAGACCCCACGCCTATAGATGTGACAGACCCCACTCCTATAGATGTTACAGACCCCACTCCTATAGATGTGACAGACCCCACTCCTATAGATGTGACAGACCCCACTCCTATAGATGTTACAGACCCCACTCCTATAGATGTTACAGACCCCACTCCTATAGATGTTACAGACCCCACTCCTATAGATGTTACAGACCCCACTCCTATAGATGTTACAGACCCCACTCCTATAGACGTGACAGACCCCACTCCTATAGACGTGACAGACCCCACTCCTATAGATGTGACAGACCCCACTCCTATAGATGTTACAGACCACACTCCTATAGACGTTACAAACCACACTCCTATAGATGTGACAGACCACACGCCGTCCTACAGTCGTTACAGACCCCACGCCTATAGATGTTACAGACCACACGCCGTCCTACAGTCGTTACAGACCCCACGCCTATAGACGTTACAGACCCCACTCCTATAGACGTTACAGACCACACGCCTATAGATGTTACAGACCACACGCCTATAGATGTGACAGACCACACGCCTATAGATGTTACAGACCACACTCAAATAGACACATTTTTCTATACACACATGCAGAGAATCTGGCACTCTGTAAAATATGTCGTGCACCCCCATCATCATTTGAAGCATGTGCGCCTCCATGTGAAACACGGCCCCATCTCTATTTGAAGGAAAGTCAATGCGGGAACACATGGAGGGTTCCCCTTTAAGGCAGGGAGGGGAGCTGCCATGTGTCTGGGAGCTCCGCATTGTCACACTGCAGCACAGACAGCTGATTCAGCGCTAGCACCGGGCACGGGCCCCTACAAACACGGCAGGGGGGGTCTGCAGGATTAGGAATTGGGGCGAGCATGGAAATGAGGGGTTTCTATGTTCATGCTCATAGGGGGTCCTGTCATTAGGATGAATTGTCTGGGGTCTCTATAGTCAGTCCTATGTTGGGGTCTGCTAGCTCAGTCTTGGGGAGGGGGGTCCTGTGTGGAGTTTCACTCAGTCAGCCTTTGATAGGGTGTTGGGGGGCTGTCGCTCTAGTCAGTATTGGGGAGGTCAGTCTTGGATGGGATATTGGGGTGCTGTGTGTCTAGTCAATATTGGGGGAGGTCAGTCTTGGATGAGGTGCTGTGTCTTGTCAGTATTGGGGAGGTCAGTCTTGGATGGGGCGCTGTGTCTAGTCAGTATTGGGGAGGTCAGTCTTGGATGGGGCACTGTGTCTAGTCAGTATTGGGGAGGTCAGTCTTGGATGAGGTGCTGTCTAGTCAGTATTGGGGAGGTCAGTCTTGGATGGGGTGCTGTGTCTAGTCAGTATTGGGGAGGTCAGTCTTAGATTGGATGTTGGGGTGCTGTGTCTAGTCAGTATTGGGGAGGTCAGTCTTAGATGGGGCGCTGTGTCTAGTCAGTATTGGGGAGGTCAGTTTTGGATGGGGCACTGTGTCTAGTCAGTATTGGGGAGGTCAGTCTTGGATGAGGTGCTGTGTCTAGTCAGTATTGGGGAGGTCAGTCTTGGATGGGGCGCTGTGTCTAGTCAGTATTGGGGAGGTCAGTCTTGGATGGGGCGCTGTGTCTAGTCAGTATTGGGGAGGTCAGTCTTGGATGGGGCGCTGTGTCTAGTCAGTATTGGGGAGGTCAGTCTTAGATGGGGCACTGTGTCTAGTCAGTATTGGGGAGGTCAGTCTTGGATGGGGCACTGTGTCTAGTCAGTATTGGGGAGGTCAGTCTTGGATGAGGTGCTGTCTAGTCAGTATTGGGGAGGTCAGTCTTGGATGGGGCGCTGTGTCTAGTCAGTATTGGGGAGGTCAGTCTTAGATGGGGCACTGTGTCTAGTCAGTATTGGGGAGGTCAGTCTTAGATGGGGTGCTGTGTGTCTAGTCAGTATTGGGGAGGTCAGTCTTGGATGGGGCGCTGTGTATCTAGTCAGTATTGGGGAGGTCAGTCTTGGATGGGGTGCTGTGTCTAGTCAGTATTGGGGAGGTCAGTCTTAGATTGGATGTTGGGGTGCTGTGTCTAGTCAGTATTGGGGAGGTCAGTCTTAGATGGGGCGCTGTGTCTAGTCAGTATTGGGGAGGTCAGTCTTAGATGGGGCACTGTGTCTAGTCAGTATTGGGGAGGTCAGTCTTAGATGGGGCACTGTGTCTAGTCAGTATTGGGGAGGTCAGTCTTAGATGAGGCGCTGTGTCTAGTCAGTATTGTAGGAGGTCAGTCTTGGATGGGGGGCTGTGTCTAGTCAGTATTGGGGAGGTCAGTCTTGGATGGGGGGCTGTGTATCTAGTCAGTATTGGGGAGGTCAGTCTTGGATGAGGTGCTGTGTCTAGTCAGTATTGGGGAGGTCAGTCTTGGATGGGGCGCTGTGTCTAGTCAGTATTGGGGAGGTCAGTCTTAGATGGGGCACTGTGTCTAGTCAGTATTGGGGAGGTCAGTCTTAGATGGGGTGCTGTGTGTCTAGTCAGTATTGGGGAGGTCAGTCTTGGATGGGGCGCTGTGTATCTAGTCAGTATTGGGGAGGTCAGTCTTGGATGGGGCGCTGTGTATCTAGTCAGTATTGGGGAGGTCAGTCTTAGATGGGGCGCTGTGTCTAGTCAGTATTGGGGAGGTCAGTCTTAGATGGGGCACTGTGTCTAGTCAGTATTGGGGAGGTCAGTCCTAGATGAGGCGCTGTGTCTAGTCAGTATTGTAGGAGGTCAGTCTTGGATGGGGGGCTGTGTCTAGTCAGTATTGGGGAGGTCAGTCTTAGATGGGGTGCTGTGTGTCTAGTCAGTATTGGGGAGGTCAGTCTTGGATGGGGCGCTGTGTATCTAGTCAGTATTGGGGAGGTCAGTCTTGGATGGGGCGCTGTGTATCTAGTCAGTATTGGGGAGGTCAGTCTTAGATGGGGCGCTGTGTCTAGTCAGTATTGGGGAGGTCAGTCTTAGATGGGGCACTGTGTCTAGTCAGTATTGGGGAGGTCAGTCCTAGATGAGGCGCTGTGTCTAGTCAGTATTGTAGGAGGTCAGTCTTGGATGGGGGGCTGTGTCTAGTCAGTATTGGGGAGGTCAGTCTTGGATGGGGCGCTGTGTCTAGTCAGTATTGTAGGAGGTCGGTCTTGGATGGGGCGCTGTGTCTAGTCAGTATTGGGGGAGGTCAGTCTTGGATGGGGCGCTGTGTCTAGTCAGTATTGGGGACGTCAGTCTTGGATGGGGCGCTGTGTCTAGTCAGTATTGGGGAGGTCAGTCTTAGATGGGGCACTGTGTCTAGTCAGTATTGGGGAGGTCAGTCTTAGATGGGGTGCTGTGTCTAGTCAGTATTGGGGAGGTCAGTCTTGGATGGGGTGCTGTGTATCTAGTCAGTATTGGGGAGGTCAGTCTTGGATGGGGTGCTGTGTATCTAGTCAGTATTGGGGGAGGTCAGTCTTGGATGGGGTGCTGTGTGTCTAGTCAGTATTGGGGAGGTCAGTCTTAGATGGGGCGCTGTGTCTAGTCAGTATTGGGGAGGTCAGTTTTGGATGGGGCACTGTGTCTAGTCAGTATTGGGGAGGTCAGTCTTGGATGAGGCGCTGTGTCTAGTCAGTATTGGGGAGGTCAGTCTTGGATGGGGCGCTGTGTCTAGTCAGTATTGGGGAGGTCAGTCTTGGATGGGGCGCTGTGTCTAGTCAGTATTGGGGAGGTCAGTCTTAGATGGGGCGCTGTGTCTAGTCAGTATTGGGGAGGTCAGTCTTGGATGGGGCGCTGTGTCTAGTCAGTATTGGGGAGGTCAGTCTTAGATGGGGCGCTGTGTCTCTAGTCAGTATTGGGGAGGTCAGTCTTAGATGGGGCACTGTGTCTAGTCAGTATTGGGGAGGTCAGTCTTAGATGGGGTGCTGTGTGTCTAGTCAGTATTGGGGAGGTCAGTCTTGGATGGGGCGCTGTGTATCTAGTCAGTATTGGGGGAGGTCAGTCTTAGATGGGGCGCTGTGTCTAGTCAGTATTGGGGAGGTCAGTCTTAGATGGGGCACTGTGTCTAGTCAGTATTGGGGAGGTCAGTCTTAGATGGGGCACTGTGTCTAGTCAGTATTGGGGAGGTCAGTCTTGGATGGGGCGCTGTGTCTAGTCAGTATTGGGGAGGTCAGTCTTGGATGGGGCGCTGTGTCTAGTCAGTATTGGGGAGGTCAGTCTTGGATGAGGTGCTGTGTCTAGTCAGTATTGGGGGAGGTCAGTCTTGGATGGGGTGCTGTGTGTCTAGTCAGTATTGGGGAGGTCAGTCTTGGATGAGGTGCTGTGTCTAGTCAGTATTGGGGAGGTCAGTCTTAGATGGGGTGCTGTGTATCTAGTCAGTATTGGGGAGGTCAGTCTTGGATGGGGCGCTGTGTCTAGTCAGTATTAGGGAGGTCAGTCTTGGATGAGGTGCTGTGTCTAGTCAGTATTGGGGAGGTCAGTCTTGGATGAGGTGCTGTGTCTAGTCAGTATTGGGGAGGTCAGTCTTGGATGGGGCGCTGTATCTAGTCAGTATTGGGGAGGTCAGTCTTAGATGGGGCGCTGTGTCTAGTCAGTATTGGAGAGGTCAGTCTTGGATGGGGTGCTGTGTCTAGTCAGTATTGGGGAGGTCAGTCTTAGATTGGATGTTGGGGTGCTGTGTCTAGTCAGTATTGGGGAGGTCAGTCTTGGATGAGGTGCTGTGTCTAGTCAGTATTGGGGAGGTCAGTCTTGGATGGGGCGCTGTGTCTAGTCAGCATTGGGGAGGTCAGTCTTAGATGGGGCGCTGTGTCTAGTCAGTATTGGAGAGGTCAGTCTTGGATGGGGTGCTGTGTCTAGTCAGTATTGGGGAGGTCAGTCTTAGATTGGATGTTGGGGTGCTGTGTCTAGTCAGTATTGGGGAGGTCAGTCTTGGATGAGGTGCTGTGTCTAGTCAGTATTGGGGAGGTCAGTCTTAGATGGGGCGCTGTGTCTAGTCAGTATTGTAGGTGGTCAGTCTTGGATGGGGGGCTGTGGCTCTAGTCTTTCAGTATTGGGGAGGTCAGTCCTTGATGGGGGGCTGTATATCTAGTCAGTATTGTATGAGTTCAGTCTTGGATGGGGGGCTGTGGCTCCAGTCTTTCAGTATTGGGGTGCAGGTTATCCCCCCGTACCTTTCAGTGTGCTGATCTCCTGCTGGATGGAGCGGCCGGTGTCCATGCTGCAGTCCCTGGGTTTCTGCCGGACTGATGAACTGATGCTGCGCCCGGCACCCCTCCTCCCTCCTCACCCGGCGCTGCAGCCAATGACAGGGCGGGCGGGGAGGGTCTGCACTGCCATTCACTGCAGCATCCCGGGATACTGGACCCGACAGCGGGTGTGACCGCCCCACACAGTGAGTGTAATCACAGCACTGATCTGTGTGTATATAATCATCCCACTATACAACAATCTCTATATACACACACACACACACACACATATATATATACACACACACACACACACATAACACCCGGGAGATCAGCGGTGTGTATAATCATCTCACTATACAATAACCACACGCCTATAGATGTTACAGACCCCACTCCTATAGATGTGATTAGATACACAGCTCAGCAGACAGTATCACACATGATAGGATTAGATACAGCTCAGCAGACAGTATCACACATGATAGGATTAGATACACAGCTCAGCAGACAGTACCACACATGATAGGATTAGATACACAGCTCAGCAGACAGTATCACACATGATAGGATTAGATACAGGGCTCAGCAGACAGTATCACACATGATAGGATTAGATACAGCTCAGCAGACATTATTACACATGATAGGATTAGATACACAGCTCAGCAGACAGTATCACACATGACAGGATTAGATACACAGCTCAGCAGACAGTATCACACAGGATAGGATTAGATATACAGCTCAGCAGACAGTATCACACATGATAGGATTAGATACACAGCTCAGCAGACAGTATCACACATGATAGATTAGATACACAGCTGAGCAGACAGTATCACACATGACAGGCTTAGATACACGGTCTGGGACCCCCATGGTTACATAGCCTGTAGTCTCCCTCGGTGGGCTGCTCGGTCTGGGACCCCCATGGTTACATAGCCTGTAGTCTCCCTCGGAGGGCTGCTCGGTCTGGGACCCCCATGGTTACATAGCCTGTAGTCTCCCTCGGTGGGCTGCTCGGTCTGGGACCCCCATGGTTACATAGCCTGTAGTCTCCCTCGGAGGGCTGCTCGGTCTGGGACCCCCATGGTTACATAGCCTGTAGTCTCCCTCGGTGGGCTGCTCGGTCTGCGACCCCCATGGTTACATAGCCTGTAGTTTCCCTCGGTGGGCTGCTCGGTCTGGGACCCCCATGGTTACATAGCCTGTAGTCTCCCTCGGTGGGATGCTCGGTCTGGGACCCCCATGGTTACATAGCCTGTAGTTTCCCTCGGTGGGCTGCTCGGTCTGGGACCCCCATGGTTATATAGCCTGTAGTCTCCCTCGGTGGGATGCTCGGTCTGGGACCCCCATGGTTACATAGCCTGTAGTCTCCCTCGGTGGGCTGCTCGGTCTGGGACCCCCATGGTTACATAGCCTGTAGTTTCCCTCGGTGGGATGCTCGGTCTGGGACCCCCATGGTTACATAGCCTGTAGTCTCCCTCGGTGGGCTGCTCGGTCTGGGACCCCCATGGTTACATAGCCTGTAGTCTCCCTCGGTGGGCTGCTCGGTCTGGGACCCCCATGGTTACATAGCCTGTAGTCTCCCTCGGTGGGCTGCTCGGTCTGGGACCCCCATGGTTACATAGCCTGTAGTCTCCCTCAGTGGGCTGCTCGGTCTGGTACCCCCATGGTTACATAGCCTGTAGTCTCCCTCGGAGGGCTGCTCGGTCTGGTACCCCCATGGTTACATAGCCTGTAGTCTCCCTCGGTGGGCTGCTCGGTCTGGGACCCCCATGGTTACATAGCCTGTAGTCTCCCTCGGTGGGCTGCTCGGTCTGGGACTCCCATGGTTACATAGCCTGTAGTCTCCCTCGGTGGGCTGCTCGGTCTGGGACCCCCATGGTTACATAGCCTGTAGTCTCCCTCGGTGGGCTGCTCGGTCTGGGACCCCCATGGTTACATAGCCTGTAGTCTCCCTCGGTGGGCTGCTCGGTCTGGGACCCCCATGGTTACATAGCCTGTAGTCTCCCTCGGTGGGCTGCTCGGTCTGGGACCCCCATGGTTACATAGCCTGTAGTTTCCCTCGGTGGGCTGCTCGGTCTGGGACCCCCATGGTTACATAGCCTGTAGTCTCCCTCGGTGGGATGCTCGGTCTGGGACCCCCATGGTTACATAGCCTGTAGTCTCCCTCGGTGGGATGCTCGGTCTGGGACCCCCATGGTTACATAGCCTGTAGTCTCCCTCGGTGGGATGCTCGGTCTGGGACCCCCATGGTTACATAGCCTGTAGTCTCCCTCGGTGGGATGCTCGGTCTGGGACCCCCATGGTTACATAGCCTGTAGTCTCCCTCGGTGGGCTGCTCGGTCTGGGACCCCCATGGTTACATAGCCTGTAGTCTCCCTCGGTGGGATGCTCGGTCTGGGACCCCCATGGTTACATAGCCTGTAGTCTCCCTCGGTGGGCTGCTCGGTCTGGGACCCCCATGGTTACATAGCCTGTAGTCTCCCTCGGTGGGATGCTCGGTCTGGGACCCCCATGGTTACATAGCCTGTAGTCTCCCTCGGTGGGATGCTCGGTCTGGGACCCCCATGGTTACATAGCCTGTAGTCTCCCTCGGTGGGCTGCTCGGTCTGGGACCCCCATGGTTACATAGCCTGTAGTCTCCCTCGGTGGGATGCTCGGTCTGGGACCCCCATGGTTACATAGCCTGTAGTCTCCCTCGGTGGGATGCTCGGTCTGGGACCCCCATGGTTACATAGCCTGTAGTTTCCCTCGGTGGGATGCTCGGTCTGGGACCCCCATGGTTACATAGCCTGTAGTCTCCCTCGGTGGGATGCTCGGTCTGGGACCCCCATGGTTACATAGCCTGTAGTCTCCCTCGGTGGGATGCTCGGTCTGGGACCCCCATGGTTACATAGCCTGTAGTCTCCCTCGGTGGGCTGCTCGGTCTGGGACCCCCATGGTTACATAGCCTGTAGTCTCCCTCGGTGGGATGCTCGGTCTGGGACCCCCATGGTTACATAGCCTGTAGTCTCCCTCGGTGGGCTGCTCGGTCTGGGACCCCCATGGTTACATAGCCTGTAGTCTCCCTCGGTGGGATGCTCGGTCTGGGACCCCCATGGTTACATAGCCTGTAGTCTCCCTCGGTGGGATGCTCGGTCTGGGACCCCCATGGTTACATAGCCTGTAGTCTCCCTCGGTGGGCTGCTCGGTCTGGGACCCCCATGGTTACATAGCCTGTAGTCTCCCTCGGTGGGATGCTCGGTCTGGGACCCCCATGGTTACATAGCCTGTAGTCTCCCTCGGTGGGATGCTCGGTCTGGGACCCCCATGGTTACATAGCCTGTAGTTTCCCTCGGTGGGATGCTCGGTCTGGGACCCCCATGGTTACATAGCCTGTAGTCTCCCTCGGTGGGATGCTCGGTCTGGGACCCCCATGGTTACATAGCCTGTAGTCTCCCTCGGTGGGATGCTCGGTCTGGGACCCCCATGGTTACATAGCCTGTAGTCTCCCTCGGTGGGCTGCTCGGTCTGGGACACACCTCAAGGACGTTTCCTGTCAGAACATTCATGAACACGCCATTAATACTTGTCTGACAGAAGATCCCACCTGGTCACCCATAGCAACCAATCACAGCGCAGCTTTCAGTTTACCAGAGCAGGTTAGGAGATAAAAGCTGCACTGTGATTGGTTGCTATGGGTCACCAGGTGGGATCTTCTACATGGGAGGGGGGCAGGCACGATACATGATGGGGGCAGTGGGTCACATGGGAGGGGGGCAGACACGATACATGATGGGGCAGTGGGTCACATGGGAGGGGGGCAGGCACGATACATGATGGGGCAGTGGGGTACATGGGAGGGGCGGGCACGATACATGATGGGGCAGTGGGGTACATGGGAGGGGGGCAGGCACGATACATGATGGGGCAGTGGGGTACATGGGAGGGGGGGCAGGCACGATACATGATGGGGCAGTGGGTCACATGGGAGGGGGGGCAGGCACGATACATGATGGGGCAGTGGGGTACATGGGAGGGGGGGCAGGCACGATACATGATGGGGCAGTGGGTCACATGGGAGGGGGGGCAGGCACGATACATGATGGGGCAGTGGGTCACATGGGAGGGGGGGCAGGCACGATACATGATGGGGGCAGTGGGTCACATGGGAGGGGGGCAGACACGATACATGATGGGGGCAGTGGGTCACATGGGAGGGGGGGCAGTGGGTCACATGGGAGGGGGGGCAGGCAGGATACATGATGGGGCAGTGGGTCACATGGGGGGGGCAGGCAGGATACATGATGGGGCAGTGGGTCACATGGGAGGGGGGCAGGCACGATACATGATGCGGGCAGTGGGTCACATGGGAGGGGGGGCAGGCACGATACATGATGGGGCAGTGGGTCACATGGGAGGGGGGCAGACACGATACATGATGGGGGCAGTGGGTCACATGGGAGGGGGGGCAGTGGGTCACATGGGAGGTGGGGCAGTGGGTCACATGGGAGGGGGGGCAGGCAGGATACATGATGGGGCAGTGGGTCACATGGGGGGGGGCAGGCAGGATACATGATGGGGCAGTGGGTCACATGGGAGGGGGGCAGTGGGCCACATGGGAGGGGGGGCAGTGGGTCACATGGGAGGGGGGGCAGGCACGATACATGATGGGGCAGTGGGTCACATGGGGGGGGGCTCTCTACACAATGACCAGTACACAGGATAATGTCTCTTGCTCCTGAGACATTTCTCTCCTCACTGTTAAACTCTTGACATCATCCTGTGAAATCCGCCGTTAGGAAATGATCCCCCTCTAACCGACCCCCCACCCCAGCCCCGGCGTATGCAGCGTCCCGGAGAGACCAACAGAAGGAAAAAAACACTGACCCCCAGAGCAAACCCTGCACCCCATCCCTACACCAGATCCCTGCACCCCATCCCTACACCAGATCCCTGCACCCCATCCCTACACCAGATCCCTGCACCCCATCCCTACACCAGATCCCTGCACCCCATCCCTACACCAGATCCCTGCACCTTATCCCTACACCAGATCCCTGCACCAGATCCCTGCACCCCATCCCTACACCAGATCCCTGCACCCCATCCCTACACCAGATCCCTGCGCCCCATCCCTACACCAGATCCCTGCACCTTATCCCTACACCAGATCCCTACACCAGATCCCTGCACCCCATCCCTACACCAGATCCCTGCACCCCATCCCTACACCAGATCCCTGCACCCCATCCCTACACCAGATCCCTGCAGCTGCTTTTCCCATCCACCTCGACAACTCATGGAGCATTAGAGAAATCAAACAGATCCATCAACAGCAGCTTTTACTGGCAACAATAGGGCAGATTTATCAATGTATTTGTGGCAGTTTTCATTGGCATTCGGGTGTGCGCGCGGTTTATCACTCTGGTGAGCGCTCTGGGGGCGACACTGGCACAACTCACAGTAATAATAAATCTAATTATCAAGGAAACAATCATTTATAGAAAGCTCGTTGACGATCGTTTTACAGTGTACAAGGCAGCGATCAGCAGATGATCGAGGAGACGCTTCCTCCTCCGCTGATCGGATCGTTTTAAAGAAGTGAAATATTCTGGTTGTCGGCAGCGCATCTTGGTGTGTAAACCGGAGGACGCGCTGCCGACATGACAATAACGTACGGGGACGAGCAATCGGAGTAACGAGCGCTCATCCCCAACCATAGCTCCGTGTGACAGGAGCAAGCGAGCGCCAATCAACCATGTTTCGTTGATCGACGCTCGTTGCACCGGCCAAAATTGGCTGGTGTAATAGGGCTTTAAGGCCAGTGAATACAATCTATTGTTCTCTGTTATCAGACATGTCAGGCTGGGGAGAGGATGACTGTAGGACAGGTGAATACAATCTATTGTACTCTGTTATCAGACATGTCAGGCTGGGGGAGGATGACTGTAGGACAGGTGAATACAATCTATTGTTCTCTGTTATCAGACATGTCAGGCTGGGGGGAGGATGACTGTAGGACAGGTGAATACAATCTATTGTACTCTGTTATCAGACATGTCAGGCTGGGGGAGGATGACTGTAGGATAGGTGAATACAATCTATTGCTCTCTGTTATCAGACATGTCAGGCTGGGGGAGGATGACTGTAGGACAGGTGAATACAATCTATTGTTCTCTGTTATCAGACATGTCAGGCTGGGGGAGGATGACTGTAGGACAAGTGAATACAATCTATTGTTCTCTGTTATCAGACATGTCAGGCTGGGGGAGGATGACTGTAGGACAGGTGAATACAATCTATTGTTCTCTGTTATCAGATGTCAGGCTGGGAGAGGATGACTGTAGGACAGGTGAATACAATCTATTGTTCTCTGTTATCAGACATGTCAAGCTGGGGAGGATGACTGTAGGACAAGTGAATACAATCTATTGTTCCCTGTTATCAGACAGGTCAGGCTGGGGGAGGATGACTGTAGGACAGGTGAATACAATCTATTGTTCTCTGTTATCAGACATGTCAGGCTGGGGGGAGGATGACAGTAGGACAGATGAATACAATATATTGTTCTCTGTTATCAGACATGTCAGGCTGGGGGGAGGATGACTGTAGGACAGGAGAATACAATCTATTGTTCTCTGTTATCAGACATGTCAGGCTGGGGGAGGATGACTGTAGGACAGGTGAATACAATCTATTGTTCTCTGTTATCAGACATGTCAGGCTGGGGGAGGATGACTGTAGGACAGGTGAATACAATCTATTGTACTCTGTTATCAGACATGTCAGGCTGGGGGAGGATGACTGTAGGACAGGTGAATACAATCTATTGTTCTCTGTTATCAGACATGTCAGGCTGGGGGGAGGATGACTGTAGGACAGGTGAATACAATCTATTGTACTCTGTTATCAGACATGTCAGGCTGGGGGAGGATGACTGTAGGACAGGTGAATACAATCTATTGCTCTCTGTTATCAGACATGTCAGGCTGGGGGAGGATGACTGTAGGACAGGTGAATACAATCTATTGTTCTCTGTTATCAGACATGTCAGGCTGGGGGAGGATGACTGTAGGACAAGTGAATACAATCTATTGTTCTCTGTTATCAGACATGTCAGGCTGGGGGAGGATGACTGTAGGACAGGTGAATACAATCTATTGTTCTCTGTTATCAGATGTCAGGCTGGGAGAGGATGACTGTAGGACAGGTGAATACAATCTATTGTTCTCTGTTATCAGACATGTCAAGCTGGGGAGGATGACTGTAGGACAAGTGAATACAATCTATTGTTCCCTGTTATCAGACAGGTCAGGCTGGGGGAGGATGACTGTAGGACAGGTGAATACAATCTATTGTTCTCTGTTATCAGACATGTCAGGCTGGGGGGAGGATGACAGTAGGACAGATGAATACAATATATTGTTCTCTGTTATCAGACATGTCAGGCTGGGGGGAGGATGACTGTAGGACAGGAGAATACAATCTATTGTTCTCTGTTATCAGACATGTCAGGCTGGGGGAGGATGACTGTAGGACAGGTGAATACAATCTATTGTTCTCTGTTATCAGACATGTCAGGCTGGGGGAGGATGACTGTAGGACAGGTGAATACAATCTATTGGTATCTGTTATCAGACATGTCAGGCTGGGAGAGGATGACTGTAGGACAGGTGAATACAATCTATTGTTCTCTGTTATCAGACATGTCAGGCTGGGGGAGGATGACTGTAGGACAGGTGAATACAATCTATTGTTCTCTGTTATCAGACATGTCAGGCTGGGGAGAGGATGATTGTAGGACAGGTGAATACAATCTATTGTTCTCTGTTATCAGACATGTCAGGCTGGGGGAGGATGACTGTAGGACAGGTGAATACAATCTATTGTTCTCTGTTATCAGACATGTCAGGCTGGGGGAGGATGACTGTAGGACAGGTGAATACAATCTATTGTTCTCTGTTATCAGACATGTCAGGCTGGGGGAGGATGACTGTAGGACAGGTGAATACAATCTATTGTTCTCTGTTATCAGACATTTCAGGCTGGGGAGAGGATGACTGTAGGACAGGTGAATACAATCTATTGTTCTCTGTTATCAGACATGTCAGGCTGGGGGGAGGATGACTGTAGGACTGGAGAATACAATCTATTGTTCTCTGTTATCAGACATGTCAGGCTGGGAGAGGATGACTGTAGGACAGGTGAATACAATCTATTGTTCTCTGTTATCAGACATGTCAGGCTGGGGGAGGAGGACTGTAGGACAGGTGAATACAATCTATTGTTCTGTTATCAGACATGTCAGGCTGGGGGGGGTGACTGTAGAACAGGTGAATACAATCTATTGTTCTCTGTTATCAGACATGTCAGGCTGGGGAGGATGACTGTAGGACTGGAGAATACAATCTATTGTTCTCTGTTATCAGACATGTCAGGCTGGGGGGAGGATGACTGTAGGACAGGTGAATATACTCTATTGTTCTCTGTTATCAGATATGTCAGGCTGGGGGAGGATGACTGTAGGACAGGTGAATACAATCTATTGTTCTCTGTTATCAGACATGTCAGGCTGGGGGAGGATGACTGTAGGACAGGTGAATACAATCTATTGTTCTCTGTTATCAGACATGTCAGGCTGGGGGGAGGATGACAGTAGGACAGATGAATACAATATATTGTTCTCTGTTATCAGACATGTCAGGCTGGGGGGAGGATGACTGTAGGACAGGTGAATACAATCTATTGTTCTCTGTTATCAGACATGTCAGGCTGGGGGGAGGATGACTGTAGGACAGGAGAATACAATCTATTGTTCTCTGTTATCAGACATGTCAGGCTGGGGGAGGATGACTGTAGGACAGGTGAATACAATCTATTGTTCTCTGTTATCAGACATGTCAGGCTGGGGGAGGATGACTGTAGGACAGGTGAATACAATCTATTGGTATCTGTTATCAGACATGTCAGGCTGGGGGAGGATGACTGTAGGACAGGTGAATACAATCTATTGTTCTCTGTTATCAGACATGTCAGGCTGGGGAGAGGATGATTGTAGGACAGGTGAATACAATCTACTGTTCTCTATCAGACATGTCAGGCTGGGGAGAGGATGATTGTAGGACAGGTGAATACAATCTATTGTTCTCTGTTATCAGACATGTCAGGCTGGGGGAGGATGACTGTAGGACAGGTGAATACAATCTATTGTTCTCTGTTATCAGACATGTCAGGCTGGGGGAGGATGACTGTAGGACAGGTGAATACAATCTATTGTTCTCTGTTATCAGACATGTCAGGCTGGGGAGGATGACTGTAGGACAGGTGAATACAATCTATTGTTCTCTGTTATCAGACATGTCAGGCTGGGGGAGGATGACTGTAGGACAGGTGAATACAATCTATTGTTCTCTGTTATCAGACATGTCAGGCTGGGGGGGGGTGACTGTAGAACAGGTGAATACAATCTATTGTTCTCTGTTATCAGACATGTCAGGCTGGGGAGGATGACTATAGGACAGGAGAATACAATCTATTGTTCTCTGTTATCAGACATGTCAGGCTGGGAGAGGATGACTGTAGGACAGGTGAATACAATCTATTGTTCTCTGTTATCAGACATGTCAGGCTGGGGGAGGATGACTGTAGGACAGGTGAATACAATCTATTGTTCTCTGTTATCAGATATGGGAGGATGACTGTAGGACAGGTGAATACAATCTATTGTTCTCTGTTATCAGATGTCAGGCTGGGAGAGGATGACTGTAGGACAGGTGAATACAATCTATTGTTCTCTGTTATCAGACATGTCAAGCTGGGGAGGATGACTGTAGGACAAGTGAATACAATCTATTGTTCCCTGTTATCAGACAGGTCAGGCTGGGGGAGGATGACTGTAGGACAGGTGAATACAATCTATTGTTCTCTGTTATCAGACATGTCAGGCTGGGGGGAGGATGACAGTAGGACAGATGAATACAATATATTGTTCTCTGTTATCAGACATGTCAGGCTGGGGGGAGGATGACTGTAGGACAGGAGAATACAATCTATTGTTCTCTGTTATCAGACATGTCAGGCTGGGGGAGGATGACTGTAGGACAGGTGAATACAATCTATTGTTCTCTGTTATCAGACATGTCAGGCTGGGGGAGGATGACTGTAGGACAGGTGAATACAATCTATTGGTATCTGTTATCAGACATGTCAGGCTGGGAGAGGATGACTGTAGGACAGGTGAATACAATCTATTGTTCTCTGTTATCAGACATGTCAGGCTGGGGGAGGATGACTGTAGGACAGGTGAATACAATCTATTGTTCTCTGTTATCAGACATGTCAGGCTGGGGAGAGGATGATTGTAGGACAGGTGAATACAATCTATTGTTCTCTGTTATCAGACATGTCAGGCTGGGGGAGGATGACTGTAGGACAGGTGAATACAATCTATTGTTCTCTGTTATCAGACATGTCAGGCTGGGGGAGGATGACTGTAGGACAGGTGAATACAATCTATTGTTCTCTGTTATCAGACATGTCAGGCTGGGGGAGGATGACTGTAGGACAGGTGAATACAATCTATTGTTCTCTGTTATCAGACATTTCAGGCTGGGGAGAGGATGACTGTAGGACAGGTGAATACAATCTATTGTTCTCTGTTATCAGACATGTCAGGCTGGGGGGAGGATGACTGTAGGACTGGAGAATACAATCTATTGTTCTCTGTTATCAGACATGTCAGGCTGGGAGAGGATGACTGTAGGACAGGTGAATACAATCTATTGTTCTCTGTTATCAGACATGTCAGGCTGGGGGAGGAGGACTGTAGGACAGGTGAATACAATCTATTGTTCTGTTATCAGACATGTCAGGCTGGGGGGGGTGACTGTAGAACAGGTGAATACAATCTATTGTTCTCTGTTATCAGACATGTCAGGCTGGGGAGGATGACTGTAGGACTGGAGAATACAATCTATTGTTCTCTGTTATCAGACATGTCAGGCTGGGGGGAGGATGACTGTAGGACAGGTGAATATACTCTATTGTTCTCTGTTATCAGATATGTCAGGCTGGGGGAGGATGACTGTAGGACAGGTGAATACAATCTATTGTTCTCTGTTATCAGACATGTCAGGCTGGGGGAGGATGACTGTAGGACAGGTGAATACAATCTATTGTTCTCTGTTATCAGACATGTCAGGCTGGGGGGAGGATGACAGTAGGACAGATGAATACAATATATTGTTCTCTGTTATCAGACATGTCAGGCTGGGGGGAGGATGACTGTAGGACAGGTGAATACAATCTATTGTTCTCTGTTATCAGACATGTCAGGCTGGGGGGAGGATGACTGTAGGACAGGAGAATACAATCTATTGTTCTCTGTTATCAGACATGTCAGGCTGGGGGAGGATGACTGTAGGACAGGTGAATACAATCTATTGTTCTCTGTTATCAGACATGTCAGGCTGGGGGAGGATGACTGTAGGACAGGTGAATACAATCTATTGGTATCTGTTATCAGACATGTCAGGCTGGGGGAGGATGACTGTAGGACAGGTGAATACAATCTATTGTTCTCTGTTATCAGACATGTCAGGCTGGGGAGAGGATGATTGTAGGACAGGTGAATACAATCTACTGTTCTCTATCAGACATGTCAGGCTGGGGAGAGGATGATTGTAGGACAGGTGAATACAATCTATTGTTCTCTGTTATCAGACATGTCAGGCTGGGGGAGGATGACTGTAGGACAGGTGAATACAATCTATTGTTCTCTGTTATCAGACATGTCAGGCTGGGGGAGGATGACTGTAGGACAGGTGAATACAATCTATTGTGCTCTGTTATCAGACATGTCAGGCTGGGGAGGATGACTGTAGGACAGGTGAATACAATCTATTGTTTTCTGTTATCAGACATGTCAGGCTGGGGGAGGATGACTGTAGGACAGGTGAATACAATCTATTGTTCTCTGTTATCAGACATGTCAGGCTGGGGGGGGGTGACTGTAGAACAGGTGAATACAATCTATTGTTCTCTGTTATCAGACATGTCAGGCTGGGGAGGATGACTATAGGACAGGAGAATACAATCTATTGTTCTCTGTTATCAGACATGTCAGGCTGGGAGAGGATGACTGTAGGACAGGTGAATACAATCTATTGTTCTCTGTTATCAGACATGTCAGGCTGGGGGAGGATGACTGTAGGACAGGTGAATACAATCTATTGTTCTCTGTTATCAGACATGTCAGGCTGGGGGGGGTGACTGTAGAACAGGTGAATACAATCTATTGTTCTCTGTTATCAGACATGTCAGGCTGGGGAGGATGACTGTAGGACTGGAGAATACAATCTATTCTCTGTTATCAGACATGTCAGGCTGGGGGAGGGTGACTGTAGGACAGGGGAATACAATCTATTGTTCTCTGTTATCAGACATGTCAGGCTGGGGGGAGGATGACTGTAGGACAGGTGAATATACTCTATTGTTCTCTGTTATCAGATATGTCAGGCTGGGGGAGGATGACTGTAGGACAGGTGAATACAATCTATTGTTCTCTGTTATCAGACATGTCAGGCTGGGGGAGGATGACTGTAGGACAGGTGAATACAATCTATTGTTCTCTGTTATCAGACATGTTAGGCTGGGGGGAGGATGACTGTAGGACAGGTGAATACAATCTATTGTTCTCTGTTATCAGATATGGGAGGATGACTGTAGGACAGGTGAATACAATCTATTGTTCTCTGTTATCAGACATGTCAGGCTGGGGGAGGATGACTGTAGGACAGGTGAATACAATCTATTGTTCTCTGTTATCAGACATGTCAGGCTGGTGGGAGGATGACTGTAGGACAGGTGAATACAATCTATTGTTCTCTGTTATCAGACATGTCAGGCTGGGGGAGGATGACTGTAGGACAGGTGAATACAATCTATTGTTCTCTGTTATCAGACATGTCAGGCTGGGGGGAGGATGACTGTAGGACAGGTGAATACAATCTATTGTTCTCTGTTATCAGACATGTCAGGCTGGGGAGGATGACTGTAGGACTGGAGAATACAATCTATTGTTCTCTGTTATCAGACATGTCAGGCTGGGGGAGGGTGACTGTAGGACAGGGGAATACAATCTATTGTTCTCTGTTATCAGACATGTCAGGCTGGGGGGAGGATGACTGTAGGACAGGTGAATATACTCTATTGTTCTCTGTTATCAGATATGTCAGGCTGGGGGAGGATGACTGTAGGACAGGTGAATACAATCTATTGTTCTCTGTTATCAGACATGTCAGGCTGGGGGAGGATGACTGTAGGACAGGTGAATACAATCTATTGTTCTCTGTTATCAGACATGTTAGGCTGGGGGGAGGATGACTGTAGGACAGGTGAATACAATCTATTGTTCTCTGTTATCAGATATGGGAGGATGACTGTAGGACAGGTGAATACAATCTATTGTTCTCTGTTATCAGACATGTCAGGCTGGGGGAGGATGACTGTAGGACAGGTGAATACAATCTATTGTTCTCTGTTATCAGACATGTCAGGCTGGTGGGAGGATGACTGTAGGACAGGTGAATACAATCTATTGTTCTCTGTTATCAGACATGTCAGGCTGGGGGAGGATGACTGTAGGACAGGTGAATACAATCTATTGTTCTCTGTTATCAGACATGTCAGGCTGGGGGGAGGATGACTGTAGGACAGGTGAATACAATCTATTGTTCTCTGTTATCAGACATGTCAGGCTGGGGGGAGGATGACTGTAGGACAGGTGAATATACTCTATTGTTCTCTGTTATCAGATATGTCAGGCTGGGGGAGGAGGACTGTAGGACAGGTGAATACAATCTATTGTTCTCTGTTATCAGACATGTCAGGCTGGGGGAGGATGACTGTAGGACAGGTGAATACAATCTATTGTTCTCTGTTATCAGACATGTTAGGCTGGGGGGAGGATGACTGTAGGACAGGTGAATACAATCTATTGTTCTCTGTTATCAGATATGGGAGGATGACTGTAGGACAGGTGAATACAATCTATTGTTCTCTGTTATCAGACATGTCAGGCTGGGGGAGGATGACTGTAGGACAGGTGAATACAATCTATTGTTCTCTGTTATCAGACATGTCAGGCTGGGGGGAGGATGACTGTAGGACAGGTGAATACAATCTATTGTTCTCTGTTATCAGACATGTCAGGCTGGGGGAGGGTGACTGTAGGACAGGGGAATACAATCTATTGTTCTCTGTTATCAGACATGTCAGGCTGGGGGAGGATGACTGTAGGACAGGTGAATACAATCTATTGTTCTCTGTTATCAGACATGTCAGGCTGGGGGAGGATGACTGTAGGACAGGTGAATACAATCTATTGTTCTCTGTTATCAGACATGTCAGGCTGGGGGGAGGATGACTGTAGGACAGGTGAATACAATCTATTGTTCTCTGTTATCAGACATGTCAGGCTGGGGGGAGGATGACTGTAGGACAGGTGAATATACTCTATTGTTCTCTGTTATCAGATATGTCAGGCTGGGGGAGGATGACTGTAGGACAGGTGAATACAATCTATTGTTCTCTGTTATCAGACATGTTAGGCTGGGGGGAGGATGACTGTAGGACAGGTGAATACAATCTATTGTTCTCTGTTATCAGATATGGGAGGATGACTGTAGGACAGGTGAATACAATCTATTGTTCTCTGTTATCAGACATGTCAGGCTGGGGGAGGATGACTGTAGGACAGGTGAATACAATCTATTGTTCTCTGTTATCAGACATGTCAGGCTGGTGGGAGGATGACTGTAGGACAGGTGAATACAATCTATTGTTCTCTGTTATCAGACATGTCAGGCTGGGGGAGGATGACTGTAGGACAGGTGAATACAATCTATTGTTCTCTGTTATCAGACATGTCAGGCTGGGGGGAGGATGACTGTAGGACAGGTGAACACAATCTATTGTTCTCTGTTATCAGACATGTCAGGCTGGGGGAGGGTGACTGTAGGACAGGGGAATACAATCTATTGTTCTCTGTTATCAGACATGTCAGGCTGGGGGAGGATGACTGTAGGACAGGTGAATACAATCTATTGTTCTCTGTTATCAGACATGTCAGGCTGGGGGAGGATGACTGTAGGACAGGTGAATACAATCTATTGTTCTCTGTTATCAGACATGTCAGGCTGGGGGAGGATGACTGTAGGACAGGTGAATACAATCTATTGTTCTCTGTTATCAGACATGTCAGGCTGGGGGAGGAGGACTGTAGGACAGGTGAATACAATCTATTGTTCTCTGTTATCAGACATGTCAGGCTGGGGGAGGATGACTGTAGGACAGGTGAATACAATCTATTGTTCTCTTATCAGACATGTCAGGCTGGGGGAGGATGACTGTAGGACAGGAGAATACAATCTATTGTTCTCTGTTATCAGACATGTCAGGCTGGGGGGAGGATGACTGTAGGACAGGTGAATACAATCTATTGTTCTCTGTTATCAGACATGTCAGGCTGGGGGAGGATGACTGTAGGACAGGTGAATACAATCTATTGTTCTCTGTTATCAGACATGTCAGGCTGGGGGGGAGGATGACTGTAGGACAGGTGAATACAATCTATTGTTCTCTGTTATCACACATGTCAGGCTGGGGGAGGATGACTGTAGGACAGGTGAATACAATCTATTGTTCTCTGTTATCAGACATGACAGGCTGGACCTCATATCCGTTATTTTCTGGTCATATAATCAAGCGACAACAGGATTTTAATCTACTCCTCGGCTTCTCCGGAAGGTTACGACGGATGCTCATTAATATCAGCAGTGCATCGGTACATATACATGTGGTTGTGTATAGATGTCCAGTGGTTCAGAATATTCAGATGACTGGCATTCTACGGTATTTATATGTGTGAGTGATATGCGCACTACTCTTATAACGATGCCGTACTATTATAACCTCCATCAAACGAGGGGCAGGACAAGTGCACTGTAATTGTACGTCAGTGACATCATTGCTCCTGCATGATGATGTCATACTCCAACAGAACACATACAGAGTAACTGAAGCTATATAAAGAATATTGGGCACTATCTATACTATGCCGCAGCTGCAGGTAAGCTATTGATCACTTTTATCAGCCGTTTAGGAATAACTGCCGAGCTGCGTGTTTGTTCTGCTCCGTTAGGACACGGCTATAATCAGGGACTCCAGCTTAGCTGCATAGTCTGTTCGGGTCTGATGCAGTCTGAAATCCACCTCCTGTCTCATAACTGGTACAGGCTTTTGTTCTGTCCTGCCCTTATACTTTACACTGCAGCTTTACTTTATTATGGCTCATTTGTGGTCAATGCCTCCAACTTCGCTGCATGGTCTAAGGCTATGAGAGTTATAGCTTAAAAAGACATGCAGAAACTGCAACAATGCTGCACTGTGTGAACCCACCTAATAGATTCTGAGCTGGTCAGAAATACACCTCCCATCCCACCATAGCCTAAGGCTGCTGCTCTGTCCCTCCCCCATGCTTTACACTGCAGCTCTGCAGGAAGTTCGTATAGGGAGTGTGGATTACATTACAGTAATAGGATTATAAACCAACAGAGAGATTATCAGCTGCACTGAGAAAAGGAGCCTATAGATCTGTATTGTGGGGGTGTACAGGGGCAGAGAAGTGAATATATGTGATATAGGGGTCATACAGAACTCCTCATGAGTTGTGCCGGGAGAGGCGCTCGGCGCTTCCACATTCTCCGCGTCTCTTGTGAAGATTTGTAAAGCTTCATCCGAGCAGAATAAGCCGCACTGCCCCCTCCTTCTGTATCACCCCAGGGCCCCCTCCCTGTAATACCACTATTCATCCTCTTCTAACAGGGACACCCCAGGAGAGACAGGACCTTTTGTTGCAGCCACAGTATCCGGGACACTGAATAACGCTCCAACTGTTGTATCCAAAAAATGAACAAAAACCGAATGAATCAGCACAAACGTCAGAACATTGTCCTATAGAGGAACACGAGCGCTGCCAAACTGGGGAGAACTGCCCATGAGAACCCGCCGCCCATCGCCATCCCCGAGGATGACTGCAGGATGGCATCTGAAGAGTTAAGTCATTCAGGAATCTGAAGGCTCTAGTTATGGACGCCACATGTCCTGTGAGGAGGCTGTAAAATCTCAAAATAACCCGGCGGAGGCCTGAGGCTCCTGTATACATTCCCCTATACATAGTAACGGCCGCCACGAGGCCACGATCACACAGGAAAGCCGAAAGTGGATCCAACGGCAAGGAATGGAATAAAGAAAAGACTGACGGGCTCCGCTCCAGTGTGACCAAAAACTGCATCAAAACGCTGTGTGTGATCCCGGGCTTACAGTGCCCATCACAGCGGTCACCCAGCTTTCCAATGACCCAGAATGACACATCAATCTCAATGTTCAGTAGTAACTCCATCACAATTCCCTCCCTCTTATGGCTCTGCCTCGGTAAGTGTCAGTGTTCACTGTAGTTTTCACATTATATTCATGAATCAGGTCGCTCAGGGTCATCTACTGGGAAGTATCTGCCTCCGAGTCGTCCTATTGTATAAAGTTTTGAAGTTCTTTTGGTCTCCTACAAGCAGATGATGGGTGACCAGCACTGATGTTATGTAGCGTGGCACCTTCTCCCACATTCCATCTCTTCCACGACTCTGCTGGTATAAGTGTCAGTCTTTACTGTAGTAGTCGCATTATATTCATGAACCAGGAATCTCTGGAGAGACCAGCCTTCAGTTACTCTCCTGTGACGTCTTGATTATTATTAATAGAGTGTAATTCTCTGGAGCAACGCAGATGTAAATGTCATTCAGGGTTGGTAGAGCTGGGTGACAGCCCCCATGGGCGGTGTATAGGTGGTCATCTGTGCAAGATCAAAAGAACGGAGAAAAGGAAGCGCAGAAGACGCCACACGAGAGACGGCCCAGACGCGGACTACAGGGCGTTCATCCAGAGCATTCTGATTCATGAACTATAGTAGAGACAAGAACAGGCGGCGCGGTATAGACGGGGGAGGGTACAACACTGAAACCAGCACATCAACATAACTGGCAAAAACACTCCGGTAATGAAGGAGTTAACTATTGCAGACACTCCACATTGCCACCTCTAAATTATTCATGGGGGGGGGGGGGGTTTCTGTCCAGACTGGGGGGTGCAGGGAAGCTGCAGAATAGTCCCCCTGTGGGTATGACGACACTAAAGCGCCATCTAGGGGTCACATTATCCTGGGTACAGCAGAACAACAGACTGTCCTATATAATGCATTGTTACTAGGGCTGAGGCGGACGCCATGCCACTGAGAACAGACAGAGGGCGCCCTTCTCACTAGAATCTGTACATACTGGTGCGCCGCGGCCCCTTCCTTCTGGTTACCAAGAAGCGGATTTCAGCTAAACTGTAGACACTGATAACAGCAGTCACAATGGAGCAGAACTGCAGTGAAAAGCATGAGGTAGACACAAAGCAGAAGCCTAAGGCACTGATTACCAAATGAGATTGATTCAGACTCCACTAAATAATGCAACTAAGCTGGACACTGATAATAGCGGTGTCCTTATGGAGCAGAGCTGCAGTGTAAAGTATAAGGGCACGTTCAGACATGGCAGAGTTTTTCCGCTGCAAATGTGGGTGCAGATTTGGGGCAATTACGCAACGAATCTGCAGCAACATTTGCATATTTGTCAGATAATTCAGACATTGCAGATAACACAGCGGACGCGCCACAGATTTCAGTTTTTGCATTGCACAGGCCGAAATCCGCAGTGAAATTCCGCTTCTTCTCCGCAACAGACAGTGCATGCTGGGAGGGAAAATTCTGCACCTCAGCCTCTGGTCCGTCACACGACCGTGAAAAAGGTCCGTCACACGGCCGTGAAAAAAGTCCGTCACACGGCCGCGAAAAAGGCCCGTCACACGGCCGCGAAAAAGGCCCGTCACACGGCCGCGAAAAAAGGCCCGTCACACGGCCGCGAAAAAGGCCCGTCACACGGCCGCGAAAAAGGCCCGTCACACGGCCGCGAAAAAGGCCCGTCACACGGCCGCGAAAAAGGCCCGTCACACGGCCGCGAAAAAGGCCCGTCACACGGCCGCGAAAAAGGTCCGTCACACGGCCGCGAAAAAGGTCCGTCACACGGCCGCGAAAAAGGCCCGTCACACGGCCGCGAAAAAGGTCCGTCACACGGCCGCGAAAAAGGCCCGTCACACGGCCGCGAAAAAGGCCCGTCACACGGCCGCGAAAAAGGCCCGTCACACGGCCGCTTTCACAACAAAAAGTTCTAAGGTCTCCAGCACATTTCAATGAAACGATTCAGTGCGCGATCTGTTTTTTTAGTGGAAACGTGTGGACGTTCCGCCATGGGTAGAACAGATCCTATTCCTGTCCGTTTTTTGGCGATCAGTCTCGGCCATTCTATTCATTTGTTTCGTTAAAACAACGGACCCCACGGAAGCCATTCATGTGCGGTCCGTGTTTCGCGGATCTGTGATTCGCGGCCCGGCCGTATATTTGGCAACGCATGTGTGCTTGAGGCCTAAGGGTGCGTTCACACGGCTGTTTCTATGGTTTTTTGATGGCCCGTGAATACTGGCCGTCAAAAAATAGGACAGGTCTTATTTCTGGCCGTTTTCAGGGCCAGACGGCTCCCATAAAACCCAATGGATTCGTTTTTACCGGCCGTTTTTAAGGAACCAATCCTTGTAACGGTCAGCAAAAACTGATCCTGGCCGAGGACTCCGCGCACACAGCGCTGAGAAGCCCCTGACAGCTCTGTCCATATATGGTCACTGAAGTCAAGGCTTTCAACTATGGAGAGTCCCGGCCAGAGAATTGTAAGAGCCGTCTTAGGGAAGCCCTGTAAAGTGATGTCAGGGGCTCCCACTGAACTCGCACCCCCCCCCCCCCCCACATAGATAGCACCAACTACCCCTCTGGAAAGTGCCACTGTGGATCTCTGCAGGAGCAGAATCCTTGGCGGCCGGACCCCAATCTGGCCGGGGATTCCGCACCAGGAGAAGCCCCTGATAGCAGTGTATATATATATATATGGAGAGAGATGTCAGGGGCTCTATACAGAGATTCTGCTCCTACAGTAGTAGCGAGGAGGGGGGGGGGGGGGGTTGGTGCTATCTACATGGGCACTATGTCACCTTATATGCGGGCGCTCTGTCGCTTATATGTGGGCACTGTGTCGCCTTATATGTGGGCGCTGTGTCACCTTATATGTGGGCGCTGTGTCGCCTTATATGTGGGCACTGTGTCGCCTTATATGTGGGCGCTGTGTCGCCTTATATGTGGGCGCTCTGTCGCCTTATATGTGGGCGCTCTGTCGCCTTATATGTGGGCGCTCTGTCGCCTTATATGTGGGCGCTGTGTCGCCTTATATGTGGGCGCTGTGTCGCCTTATATGTGGGCGCTGTGTCACCTTATATGTGGGCGCTGTGTCACCTTATATGCGGGCGCTGTGTCACCTTATATGCGGGCGCTGTGTCACCTTATATGCGGGCGCTGTGTCACCTTATATGCGGGCGCTGTGTCACCTTATATGCGGGCGCTGTGTCACCTTATATGCGGGCGCTGTGTCACCTTATATGCGGGCGCTGTGTCACCTTATATGCGGGCGCTGTGTCACCTTATATGCGGGCGCTGTGTCACCTTATATGCGGGCGCTGTGTCACCTTATATGTGGGCGCTGTGTCACCTTATATGTGGGCGCTGTGTCACCTTATATGTGGGCGCTGTGTCACCTTATATGTGGGCGCTGCGTCACCTTATATGTGGGCGCTGCGTCACCTTATATGTGGGCGCTGCGTCACCTTATATGCGGGCGCTGCGTCACCTTATATGCGGGCGCTGCGTCACCTTATATGCGGGCGCTGCGTCACCTTATATGCGGGCGCTGCGTCACCTTATATGCGGGCGCTGCGTCACCTTATATGCGGGCGCTGTGTCACCTTATATGCGGGCGCTGTGTCACCTTATATGCGGGCGCTGTGTCACCTTATATGCGGGCGCTGTGTCACCTTATATGCGGGCGCTGTGTCACCTTATATGCGGGCGCTGTGTCACCTTATATGCGGGCGCTGTGTCACCTTATATGCGGGCGCTGTGTCACCTTATATGCGGGCGCTGTGTCACCTTATATGCGGGCGCTGTGTCACCTTATATGCGGGCGCTGTGTCACCTTATATGTGGGCGCTGTGTCACCTTATATGGGGCGCTGTGTCACCTTATATGTGGGCGCTGTGTCACCTTATATGTGGGCGCTGCGTCACCTTATATGTGGGCGCTGCGTCACCTTATATGCGGGCGCTGCGTCACCTTATATGCGGGCGCTGCGTCACCTTATATGCGGGCGCTGCGTCACCTTATATGCGGGCACTGCGTCACCTTATATGCGGGCGCTGCGTCACCTTATATGCGGGCGCTGCGTCACCTTATATGCGGGCGCTGCGTCACCTTATATGCGGGCGCTGCGTCACCTTATATGCGGGCGCTGCGTCACCTTATATGCGGGCGCTGCGTCACCTTATATGCGGGCGCTGCTGTCACCTTATATGCGGGCGCTGTGTCACCTTATATGCGGGCGCTGTGTCACCTTATATGTGGGCGCTGTGTCACCTTATATGTGGGCGCTGTGTCACCTTATATGTGGGCGCTGTGTCACCTTATATGTGGGCGCTGTGTCACCTTATATGTGGGCGCTGTGTCACCTTATATGCGGGCGCTGTGTCACCTTATATGCGGGCGCTGTGTCACCTTATATGCGGGCGCTGTGTCACCTTATATG